>NW_017891099.1:0-25325 GCF_001540865.1 Ananas comosus
CTATGAAATCAAACCCCTCAGCCTAAAAGCAGAATGCTCAGATAATAGGAGTTTCACGCCACTGTAACTAATTGGTATGCCCCAAAATGATAGGTGATTTCAATGCAAAGATGCAACAATCTTTGTCCTTATCCAGCAAAGGAAAAACAGCAGAAGACCAAGAAAATTCCTAGTTCTCTCTTAAAATTAAGGGCCAAAGCTAAGCTTCAGATCTCTCCCACCATCGATTTAGTATGTCTACCCCCTCAAATCACGGAAATTCGGCAAATCTCTCACAACAAGACCAATCAATACCTTATGGACATTCAAAAATTCGATTACAAGGATGATCTAAAATAATTAGGGCAATCCAAATTCAAAAAGCATAAAGAAAGAAATAAATAAATAAGATAATTGGTAGAAAGAAGAAATCGATAAAAAGCGGGAGGGAGAGAAAGAGATATCTGACCTGCTGCTGGTACTGCGCGAGTTTTCGACGCTGCGTTTTGAGGGAGAGAATCGCGCGGTCGACTTCCGTGATCTTGGGCTTCTTCGTGAATATATTCCCCATCTCCCCTCCTACCTGTAACAACCTGGGAAAATAATAGTAGTTAGTAAAATGGGGAAAAAGATAACAACTTTACTCAGTTAGGAAGGGATAAGCGGCAGCCGCAAGGTGGAGGAGGGGGAGCTCGAGAAGCTGATCAGACGGTAAGGTGCTTCGGGAGGAGTTCCGACCAGCCGACGCAGAAAAAGGGAACAGGAGGAGGCTAGGGGTCTTCCGACACAGAGGAGGAGGGGGAGGAGGAGATCGAGCGGAGAGCGGAGAGCGGAGAGCGGCAAACGGGATCTAGGCGAGGGAGCGTAGTAGCTTCCGCTCTGGCGGGTCAGGCGACCCAATCCAAGGATGGGCCCGCAAATCCGAGGGTCAAGCGGACAGGTCCCGATAACCCGCGCCCGATAACAAGGCTCCAGGGACCTACTAAGCTCAAACCGAGGCCCAAGCTACCGCCGAAATTGCAACCCACCGGCCCACACCTCTATTTACCAATTTTACAATATAGCCCTCGTAGAATAGTTTAATTAAATTTCAGTACAAGTTGCATAGAGTATATATATAGTTAACATGATGTAATTGGAAGGGAGGAATGAAATAAATTAAGTCTATTTCTCCCCCACAAGTTCTTATCCAACCCTTTCTCTTCTCTTCTATTCTCTACTCTTCTCTCCTCTATTTCTACCCTAATCCCAATCTCTATCTCTCTACCTCAATTCTCTATCTCTATCTCTACCCTTCCCTCACCTCTTACCTCAAATTTCTCTTAATTCTTATCCCAATTCGCTGAATTGGCAGCCGTAGTATACCCATCATCCCCGTCGCCATACTATCTCAGCAAATTCTCTTCCTCGGTGGTTGCGACGAGTCCGGGATACTACAAATTGGTATCAGAGCCGCACTATCCCAGGGACCGTGGGCAGCGAAAATTCAATAGGAGCAAGGCCGTTGAAGGCTCTGCCGCTGTGAGGAATTACTTCGAACAGTAGAGGCGCAACAGGTAACATCATCCGACTAGTATAATTAAGCAACAGAAGGCTCACACGAGGGTGTACCGAGGTAGTAGCAAGGACTAGTGCTGTTGAGTGGGAGAGCATTTGTTCTAGATGCAAATCTCAACACTCAATATGTTGAGGCCAAGCGTGTTTCGGTTTTGCAGTATTCCTTTCCATCATCCCAACGGTTGAGGATTTTACAGAAACAAGAAGAAAATGGGGACAGCCTTATATCTCATTAGCTGGATACTTTAGAATTGTCTGGATAATATACTACACCAGCCAGGTTTTTTTTTTTTTTCAAATTGAACTATAATCAAGTACAAGAACTTCTGTCTTATCAATAACTATCCCTTCCATGACTCTCAAAGACACTTCAAAAAACAGTTTTTAATACCAAGAAGTACCATGGAGCTTATTTTTACACAAAAGACAGTAATTTTGGCAAAAAATTTGCTCTCAAGATCAAGCAGGTTAGACTTAAGAAAGAGATTGTTTGGCCCTGCTGTAGTGTATAGTGCTGTTTGAGTGAGAATTTTATGTCTAGAACTATTAGGAGAAAGAAACTACATTAAAATTTTTCCAACAGATTCTCTGCAGCAGAATCAAGAAGGCACCAAATTGAAGATTCTTTTGATACTCAGAATCTCATTTCTGCGAGGTGATTATCCGCTATCGAATCCATAATAGAAGGTGGGACTCTTCTCATTGCAGCAAAAGCACCAGATTTTTCTCTTTGCCAAACATTGCACTAAAGATTTCTACTGCTGAAAGCAAGAGTAGAAGCAAGGCCAAACAGACCCTAAGTTTTATAGCATTGCTATTTAACTGGTCTGACAGGTTGCTTGCTCCTCGCTTAGTGAATGTGAAATCATCTAGAAGTTACTTGCAACAATTTTTTCTTGAAAGAGGAAAAAAAAATAAAAATCCTGTACCCTTGATTCTATTTATAACAAGAAAAGGTGCAATTTTTCACAATAGGGATTTCTAGAATTGAAATAGAAGTTCATGAAGCATGTTTTTGCAAACAAATTCAGTTTTACTCCAACCTAAAACAGAAATGTTTGTACAAATATCGTCCCATATATCGTCCCATAAAATGTATGGATTAACTTTTCCCTATTTTAAGGACGTGTTATTCATTAAGTGAATGAAAATAAATTACCTACCGTGTTCTCTTATTTCTACAATGATCAGCATTGAAGGCAAAACAAAGCAAAGCACAAAATTCATTTCTTCAGATAAAAGGCTGCCAAACTGGTTTAAATGTTAGTTCTAGGAGCTTCTTTATTCTCTAACTAAATTTGTTGATAAAGCTTTCAAATCTTCAGATAATAAAATGCACCATAATTATTTACTTATATTTTTATCTTAAAAATGATTAAAAATAGAGTTATTAGATATTTTACACTGATATATATTTTTGAGCTATATATTTTTAGGGTTTCTTTTGCATTTGGCCCCCTCAAAAAATTTTATTTCAAAAATAGCCCCACTAAATTTATAATTGCAATTTTGGCCCTGTCCCTGCCACGCAGGCGCTGTCAACGCCACGCAAGCGGAGATGGGGCCAGGATGTTTGGACACGATGAACCATTCACGGTGAACCATTCACCATGTTTGGACTCGGCTGATCTGATCCCTCATTAGCCGAATTGCTTGATCCGTTGGAGGGCGCAAAATTCGAGGGTCACTACTTGAAGCCATACTTAATCCCTGCATGTTTCTCTAGGGAGACCTTTGACCAGGTAAAGGGTTGAGAAATTCGGCTCCTAGCAGTTTGTATTATATTATATGATGCATTGACGGGAGACAATAAATATATAAATGATCACAATTGTCCATTTTTATTAAAAATGGAAATCAGTAAAAGTCTAATTAATCATACGTGTCTACTCCTATTTAAGATAAAAAAATATCAATTAATTAACATCTATAAATTCTCATGATTAAAATCTTATGTGGCACCATCTCCTTAATATAGGGAAAAGGGGCCCACTATGTTTTTTTTTCTTCCTTTCCATCCTCTCTTTGCATAATAATATTTTTTTTTATTTATTAATATATATAAATTCTCATTATTAAAATATTACGTGGCACCATCTCCTTAATATTGGGGAAAAGGGGGCTCCTCATGTTTTTTTTCCTCCTTTCCATCCTCTCTTTGCATTCTGTTTTTTTTTTTTTCATCCCGTCTCTTTGTATTCTATAATCCTTACACCCACCTAATGAGATTCAAAGTCATTATCTCTAGCACTCTGTTACTCTCTTCTTCACCGCTTTCTGTCTTTCCATCTTTCGAAGTTTCGATAACCTAAACTCCCTACTGCATCTCTAAAAGCCCTTTCTCAATAAATTTCTCTATTTAGAGGTTGATCTTTTTTCTAATTTAGAAATAATGCATAGTAGTGATCATGACGACGACAACAGATTTTTAATTGACTATTACAGTTTGATGCTCTTTTGACATGGTATAATTACTATACCATTTATATTTGACAATTTTATTATGAAAGCTTAGAAAAGCAAAGTTTTTCGTGTCATGCAATTTGTTTAAACACGGTTGATTATTTTTAAATTATTAAATTTTTAATCGTAATATAACCTTTTTTATTTAAATTTTTTTATTTATAATATAATTTTTATATGCTACTTTTAAATTTTATTAATATTTTATTTTTATAATTTTTTTAATAATTTTTATTCGTCATAATGGGCGGGTCACCACCCTAAGAATTTATAGGGTTAATTGCATACACATCTCTGCAAATAAGGTGAATTGTAGATATAGTCTTGCAAAGCTCAACTTTCATAAGTTGTCCTCGCAAAAGTCCTAATGTATTCAGATATGTCCCTCTGGTTAGGATCCGTTAGAAAACTGTTAATTTTTTAACAGTATGCTTGTGAAATGACAATTTTGCCCTCACAAATATGTCCCTCCAAAAGCACATTTGCAGAAATGTCCTCACCCTCATCCTCTTTCTCTTCCTCTTCGGGCGGCGGGAGCAGACGGCGGCGGCGGCGGATCATTGACGATGACGACAAAGAAGAAGAAGAAGAAGGAGAAGAGAAGGATACAAAAAAGAAGAAGGAGGCGGCGAAGGCCGTTGTTAGCTGGCGGCGCCGCTGGGGATGGCCCGCGGGAGCACTACTCCATCTCCCACGAGGAGGAGGTCGGCGTAGACGGCGAGCTGCTTGAGGGCATCGGAGGCGAGCCTCGAGACCTGCGACCCCGGCGGCCGCCGCTACAGCACGATCTCGCTGCTGCGACACAGGCCCCTTCCCGGCGACGGGCGGTCTTGCTCCCTCGCCCGCCTCTGCTATAGTGTCTCGGGGGCTTTGTATCGGATTGGCTACAGTATTAGCGACTGGTCCACACGTCTGGAGAGTGTCGGACTGAATCGGAGTCCTTTTTGCAAAAAATTGATGTAGAAACGGACTTGGCACACTCAAATAAGAAAAATTAGAGTTTTGCCAGTTTCGGGCACTCGAAACATGGTTTAGGTCGCCCGGATCTTAAGTGCTGAACTGAACTGAAACTGGAAGCCAATTCGGATCTTGTGTTTTGGGCACCCGGAAGTGTGCCCGAATGTTCACCTCATGATTAACGTTTACTTTGACACATGTATGTTGGTAGGTGGGGACCACCGAACCAGGTTAAGGGCACAGCATACCGTAGGGGGAGGAACCAAGGAAGAGTTTTTGTATAGCCTGGGAGTTTCGGAAGCCCAATTGTGGGTTTCGGGCGCTCGAAAGTCCTGTTTCCTACAGGACAGCAGGTTAGTATTCCTTGTTCTTGGGGCTTATTGTACCCTTTCACCTCCTTATAAAAGGAAGTGGTCGATCACCTGAGATGGTTTTTCACCCTCCTTCACAGTGAGACCTGGATTTTTACACCAAAGTCCCTCTAACTCTCCAAATTACACAATTCCACATTGAGGACTGCAATTCCAGCAGAATTCCAGCAGCAGCCTTCGACGTTTTGGCTCGTGTGCGACGTAGGAAGATCCAATTTCTGCGAAACTTGGCTTGGTGGTTAGCAGACTTCTTGGAGATCTCGTGGAGCTAATTTGACAGCAATTGATTGAGGTTTGCTTGGCCAATTTGATGTTTTTCTGAGCTGTTGGTGTATTTGAGCTAAAATTAGAAATTTTATGGTTTTCTTGGATCAATTCTTTAAGGAAGCTGGAATTCGGACCAGAGGTAGTTGCTCCATCATTCTCCACTGATTTTGGGACTTTTCTTCACCTGAATTCAGGATTGGAAGGTGAGTTTGACATTGCAATTTGGAGGAATTAAGCTTAAGTGCTAAATTTGAGGGTATTGATGGAAATTTTGGTGTTTTTGTGTTTAGATCTTTAGAGAAGATTTTTGCTGGTTCGTGGTTGATCTTGGCTGAGCTTCTCCTAGCGACTTCTAGTCTTTGTCAGACTCGCGCTAGAGGTGGGTTAATGTTTACCAGAATCGTCGGATTTTCTTCTAAGCCGAAGTTGATAGCATGTGTTTTAGGCTTCGTATATCATGTTACTAGCTCGATTTGTAGATTTGCATTGTTTTTAAATGGAATTTGAATTGGAGCTTTAGTTGATAGTTTTATTACACATGTTGGACTTGGAATTGACTTAGGTGAAAACTATCGATTCTACACCGTCATTTTCTAAAACTACCAGATTTAGCTATAGAAGTCGTAGTTTATTTGTATCGCAGCAGTTTGTAGACGGTGGATACCCAGAGAAGTATAGAATGCATTTACGCTCGTGCTGGAATGCCGAGTTTATTTTTACAGTAGTGTATAGACTGTTCCGGACTGTCGGGTGCCGTTGTGGTTGACGGTGGACCCTGATTGCTGTTTTAGCATCTGATTGTGCCGAGGGCATGTAGATTATGATTGTTAGACCAGTTAGACCATTTGCTTTGACTATAGCCTGTGAAAGCATGATTGAGCTCGACAGAGATACGCTTGCATACTCGGTTGGGTAGCACCCACGAGTGCCACTCCGGAGTCGGGCTTTGCGCTTCTGCATTGTTGTCGTTGTGTCCTTGTTGGACTCGCTCTCCACTGAAGGCCCAGCGTGGTGGTAGTTGGTGTTACTTCGACAGGCGGGACGGGTGTGTTCATTGTCCCTAGTGAGATTGGGTCAGACAGTGCATTTCCATACCTACAGAGTGTTGGTTAGTGATAGTATAGTAGCATATAACTGTAGAGTTTTTTCAGCTTTCTTACTATTCTTGAGCATACTTCTGTAGACTTAGTGGGTGAGCCGTTGAGGTCGGTAGCGGTACACACTGAGGACTACTTTTTGCAGTAGTTCTCATATCCAGTTGTGGGCCCCTTTTTGCACAGCCTTCTTCTTTGACTGCTGCTGTCGCTGATACAGATCTTGGAAAGGAATTCGCGAGCTAGATCGCTTCCCATTTGGTTGCTGATCTAAAGGAGTACCAGGTGCAGGTAGTGTTGGTTTTTGATTTTTCTACATACTGATGTTATCACTCGTTGGAGCGAGTGATTATGTATCTGGATGCTATGTATATACATTGAACCGATGTTATTTATATATGTTTTTCTATTTAGCAGCTCTATCCTACTGGTTGTAGTATTGTATTTTTACAGGTACAGCTATCGCTTCGTATACAGAAAAAATTTATTTGTATATAGCGGATTTGTCGGCGTGCCCGAAAAAATGAGTAATCTGGGGCGTGACAGATTAAGTTGGTATCAGAGCTTAGCATTAGGTCGTTGGGACCTAGGAACCTTAAGTTTGGCAAACCTTAGGAAGGCAAGACGCGAGAGGCGTGAATTATCGCGAAAGTCAGCGATTGATTAGTTTTAACTCCTCCTAGAGTGAAGTGAATGATCGAAGGAGTGTCTGTTTCGGCCAAGAAAAATTATGTTGGCTGCAGACGATATAATTTTGAGGAGAAACAGGGGCCCGCCTTCTAGACTTTCGCTTGATTGGGTCGAGAGTGTTTGTGTTTTGTATCTGACCATTGTTTTGTTTCATGCAGCTATGTATCGACGCCAAGGTCGACCACCGACGCGGGATCGCGCCGCACCTCCTGAGATGCCTGAGTAGGCAGGACTGAGTGCACCCCCGGATCTGAGTGAGCAGTTAACTACCTTGACGAAGGTGACGAGGCAGCAGGGGGCATTGTTACAGAGGATATGCGAG
The DNA here is from genome assembly GCF_001540865.1 of Ananas comosus. NCBI lineage: Eukaryota > Viridiplantae > Streptophyta > Magnoliopsida > Poales > Bromeliaceae > Ananas > Ananas comosus. The sequence continues at coordinate 7,701 of NW_017891099.1, forward strand.
GCATTAGCTCCGCCACAGAGTACAGGCCCGAGAGCACCAGAGCAGTCAGTTCCACCCCCTACTACTCCCGTGACCGCACCAGCCACAGCGGTACCTCCACCAGTGACAGTTACCACGGCGCTGGTTACATCTTCTAGAGATGCATCATAGATGACTGAGACAGAGCAGGAGCGGATGACTGAGTGGCTTGCTCGTTTCCGCCATTTTGATTCGCCGACCTTTGACGGCAGCTGCACGGAGCCCTGGATTGTAGAGGCTGGGTGAGCGCGATGAAGAAAACTGTTTGAGGATCTATTTATACTAGAGCAGGAGCAGGTTCATTTAGGAGTACATTGCTTGGCTGGCGATGCACATTCTTGGTGGAGGAGGATGAGGCAGATTCATAGGTTGGTGGCTTTGCAGATAAGGTGGGATGAGTTTTGTGGAATGCTGTACGGGGCGTATTTCCCAAACAGCGTGAAGCAGAAGCTCGAAGAGGATCTGAAGTGCAGCAGGGGGAGCGATCAGTTCAGAAGTACACCCGCGAGTTTACTCGGCTCCTTAACTGTGTTTCATTTGTAGCCAGGGACGAGGCTCACCGGGTATACCTGTATGAGGGAGGCTTGAGGCTAGAGATTTTTCGGTTGGCACAGGCGCAGAGGTTGAGGACCTTGAATGCGTCGATTGAGCAGGCTCTTTGGGTGGAGAGAGGTGATGTATCGATCCGTGAGCGGACTCATGTACAGGGGCAGAGTCAAGACAGGAAGCGCCCGGTTCCAGATGATAGAGGACAGTCGAGCAGCAGGCGTCAGCCGAGACCTCCACCATCATGCTCTCAGGGTCGTGGGTCTTCTGGGCGTCAGCGTGCCAGAGAATCTCGTCAGCAGGGACAGTCACGGGGAACTCCTTAGTGTGGATTTGTGGCCTCGACAGTGTGAGCAGAGAGAAGGCCGCTATTTTACTTGTGGTCAGTTTGGAGATATGAGAGCGGCTTGTCCCCGAGCAGCATCCCCAGCACCATCGACGGCGTCAGCACCGCCGGCACCTCAGCAGTCTTACGAAGCAGCATCGAGTTATCGCCAGGAGAACAGAGCGTCTATATCGCAACAGAAATAGCGACGACAGCAGGCTCCAAGTGGCAGGGTATATGCAGCCCAGGTGGAGGACTCTACAGCAGCCGACCGAGTGGTGGCAAGTATCATTTTAATTTCTGGTATTCGAGCTCGTACTCTTTTTGATATCGGTGCATCACATTTTTTTGTTAGTCGAGCATTTGTATTGTTGCATGGTCTATAGGTAGGGCCGTTGTTGCAGGCACGAGAGGTGCAGATTCCCGACCATGTCTTACAGGTAGCAAAGTGTTGCTGGTCGTGTCCGGTGCAGTTAGATTCTTGGATCATGCCCACAGATCTGTTGATTTTAGGGCAGCTACAGGACTTTGACGTTGTACTTGGCATGGATTGGCTGGCGCGATATTACGCTACGATTGACTGTGGAGCGAGGACAGTGACGTTCCGCGAGCCAGGCCAAGAGGAGTTTACTTATAGAGGCTGCAGGAGTACGTTGTTTGCCACTTGGATTTCTTCGGCGAGGGCTCGATAGCTGATGAGTAGAGGATGAATCGCTTTTTTGGCGACGGTTGTGGAGGTGCCTACGGCGGCACCAGGACTCGAGGATATTCCTATATTCCTATAGTTCGCGAGTTTTCGAATGTGTTTCCCCCGGAGTTGACGACTATGCCGCTAGATAGAGAGATCGAGTTTGTGATTGATGTAGTTCCTGAAACTGCACCAATCTCGAAGGCACCCTACCGGATGGCACCGGCAGAGCTGAGAGAGCTAAAGGGGCAGCTTCAGGATCTGATGGATAAGGGGTGTGTGAGACCCAGTGTATTGCCTTGGGGAATGTCGTTGTTATTCGTGAAGAAGAAGGATGGTTCACTTAGGTTGTGTGTGGATTATCGAGAGCTGAATAAAGTGACCATCAAGAAAAAGTATCATTTGCCACGTGGATCAGCTGCAAGGATCTTGTGCCTTCTCGAAGATTGATCTCCAGTCTGGTTACCACCAGCTGAGGGTGAGGGCCGAGGATGTTCCCAAGACGAATTTTCGGACTCGGTACGGGCATTATGAGTTTACTGTGATGCCTTTTGGATTGACGAATACCCCTGCCGCATTTATGGATCTAATGAATAGAGTATTCAAGCCGTTCTTGGATAGATTTGTAGTGGTTTTCATTGATGATATCCTGATATACTCTCGGAGTGATGCCAAGTATGATGAGCACTTGAGGATTGTGTTACAACTTCTGAGGGAGAAGAAGTTGTATGCTAAGCTGAAGAAGTGGGAGTTCTGGCTTTGGGAGGTTTCTTTCTTGGGCCATGTGATTTCTGCAGTTAGAGTAGCAGTGGACCCGAAGAAGATTGATGCTATTCGGGATTGCCCAGACCGACGACGGTTACCGAGGTGAGGAGTTTTCTTGGATTGACAGGATATTACCGTCGGTTTGTGAAAGGCTTTGCGAAGCTTTCCACACCCTCACTCGATTGACTCGAAAGGGAATTAAGTTCACCTGGAGTGAGGATTTCAGAGGAGCTTCGATGAGTTGAGACAGAGGTTGATGTCAGCTCCTATCCTTACCCTTCCAGTGATGGGGAAGGATTTGTGATATACAGTGATGCATTGCACAGGCGGTTATGTTGTGCTGATGCAGTATGGTAAGGTAATTGCTTATGCCTCACGGCAATTGAAGGATTACGAAAAGAATTACCCCACGCATGACTTGGAGCTTGCCGCAGTAGTTTTTGCTTTGAAGTTGTGGCGGCATTACTTGTATGGCGAGCACTGTGAGGTTTTACTGATCATAAAAGTCTTAAATATCTGTTCACCCAAAAGGAGTTGAACCTGAGGCAACGCCGGTGGTTGGAGTTGTTGAAGGACTATGATATTAGTATTCAGCATCATCCCGACAAGGCAAATGTGGTGGCAGATGCGTTGAGCAGGAATTCAGTGCAAAGCTTGAGCATGATGATTGCTCAGCAGAGGCCGTTACTTGAGGAGCTGCAGCGGTTGAGGCTCGAGGTAGTGTCCCCTGGGTCTACTGCAAGTGTAACCCCCGAGATCTCGGTGAAATATTGTGGACTTTAGCCAAATTGACTAAAGTACTCAAGAGGATTGGTTGGACGCGATCCACTAATGTTCCAACACTGTTGGAAGGGTTAAAAATAAGCTTTAAATGAGTTGGAAGGGTTTTGGCATCGAACGACGCGAAGTAGAGCGGAATCGAAGTCAAAAAATGACATTCTGGATGCCTTGTACCGGTACAAGCTCAATGGTTGTACCGGTACAACCAGCGGAGTTCAAGGCTTGGAGCTGCCAGGCCTTGTACCGGTACAAGGGGTCTTGTACCGGTACAAGACCTGCGAAACCGAGGAAACGAGCTCTCGGGTTCGTGCTGTCTGCCAGGCCTTGTACCGGTACAAGAAACCGTGTACCGGTACAAGGAGCCCGAAGCAGCAGGTCTGCTTTGGAAAAACAGAAAATGGAGGGGGCTTTCGGGATTTTGTTACATTAGAGGGTTAATACCTCTCTCCCTCAGCCACTCCCTCTCATTTCTCCCTCTCTCACTCCCTCACTGCCTCTCTCTCTCTCTAACCGTGCAAGGGAGAAGAAAAGAAAGAAAAAGAGAAGAAGAAAAAGAGAAGAAGAAGTTGGAGAAGATGGAGAAGAAGATCTAGAAGGAGATCTTCATCCTCTCCTTCATCTTCCTTGAGCTTTGGAGCAAGCTTTTAGAGGTAAGCTCTAACCCTAAAAATGGTATTTCTAGGGTTTAGGGTTTTGGTTGCTTTTGAGTGGTTCAAATGGAACCCGTTTGAGTTGGAGAAGATGGTTCTAGCTCCCATTGAAGCTTTGAACCATGGATTGCACCATTGATGCAACCTAGGGTTAGAGTTTGGGTTTTGAACCCTAGATCTTGATTTTGATCTCCCTACAAGTTTTAGAACCTTGTAAAAACCAAGAACACATGAAATCCATGTTGTTCTTCGTAGTGCTCTAATGGTGGAATCCTAGGGTTTGTTCTAAATGCCCTAGGGATGATTCTAATGAGATAGAAACGAGTTTAGAGAACTTCTTGGGTGATTCTAAGCTCGATTATGCTTAGCTATGAGATCAATCCCAAGAGATTTGATCTTGGTGTTGTTAGGGCACCGAAATTGGGGCTTTTGCCTCCGGGTGTTTCTAAGGCAAATTGGCCTTGTAGAAACCTAATTGGGGACCTAACGAACGCGTTGGTGCGCTCGGTTCGACAATCCGACGAGCGTACGCGAAGTTATTGACGAAACGGTCGGTTTTGGTACAGATAGCCGCAGCACGCGGAATAAAGGTCTAAAAATCATGAGATCGGAACTGGAGCACCTTGGAGTCAAGGAATAAACTCCGGAAAAGACGGATCGCGATTCGGAGGTCGTTCGCTAAGTCGTGCAAGAGTTCGGGCCAAACCGGGCAACGGTTGCCGCGGGAGGCCGATTGCAAGTGACTACAAGCAATCGGAGCGCGAGTTAAGGTGGGTTGGTTTACCGAAGCGACTAGGTCGCCTTTATGTCTAATTATTAGACTTTCATGTTGATGCATGCTAATAAATGTATAGTTGATGCATGAGATAAAATGCCAAATAGTGAGCATGTAAAAGTAAAGTTGTATGCATGTTGGTAATGTGATGCAAATGCTAAATGGAATGCATTATGAGCATGTTGAAATAAGCTAGATAATTATATGATTTCGTGTAAGCATAAGGCATAAAATGAAATGCATATTGATGACATAAGTTAAGATGAGATATAGAATGCATGATGAATAAGTTATATAATGCTACATGATTACAGGAATGCATGTGAGCATAATGGATAGAATGCATGTTGACATTGTGAGATTAAATGTGCATGAAAATCTAGGTTGAGAACCCTAGAGTGATTAAAGAAAATGATGCTATGCTAAAGAATTAAATAACAAGCATGATATGAAAATAGTAAATGCAAGTGCATGTTAAGAATGCTAAGTAAGGAACATATATAGGTGGACATGAATAAACCTATAGATCGAGTGGCATTAACCTAGTGTCGAGAACATAGGTTAAATAAGAGTGATGTTAAACCTAATGTAAAGAACATAGGTTGTGAAATGAAAGCTGCTTAACCTAGAGTCAAGTAAACCTAGGTTGGAAAAGAATGATGGTCCTAGTGTACTAAACCTAGGTTAAGAATGTGAAAGCAATAAACCTAAAGCAATAACTTAGGTTGTGTAAGAGACATTGAACCTAGAGTCAATTGGACCTAGGAGATAAAGACTTAGACCTAGAGAGGTCAGTTCCATAGGGTTAAGGCCAACCCTTGGTTAATGTGATATGGATTCCGGAATCCCGATGCTTGCTGATACACCCAAAGTGGTGTCGGGTGTGTGTGCGACGATTTCGCCGCCCAGGGGCTAGAAAACTATTGTCGTGGCGTGTGTGCGACGATTTCGCCGCCGGATGGTTAGCCAGTTTGTGGATCCTACCGCCTGTTGACTGAACCACTGTCGTGGCGTGTGTGCGACGATTTCGCCGCCGAGTGACTAAGTCATTGAACCTACGCCGTTGTTGGGTGAGATGCGATTCGTTCGCCGCCAGACGGCTAGGACAGGAGTACGGTGAGCTGTTGCCAGCTGAGGTGCATGTGAGAGTTCCTTCACCTCGAGCTAGACAGTGCGCGGATTATCCGCGATTGATTGACTCAAGACCGAGTCGGGTTGCTTTGTTGACTAAGGTAAAGTGACCTTAGAGTAGAATGCCAAAAGCTAAGATATAGCATGGTTCGAGAATGTTAAGAGTAAAGAGTGGCTAAAGAATAATGAATAGCTAAAGAAAGGAATAGCTAAGAGCTAAAAGTAAGCATCAAATGGCAAAGAGTAAAGAATGATTAAGAACATAAGTAGTGTTAAAGCAACCTACTTGCATGATTCTAGATATTGCATATTGCATTTCGTGAGGCATGACATGTATTTCATTTGAATATATATCTGTTGTATATTATTGATCTAACATGTTGCAGTGCCTCGTTAGACCTGTTGGCTGAGCTTGTTCTCTTGGGTGGCTAAACCCACTGAGGACTATGGACAATAGTCTCACCCCCGTGTTGCTGTTTTGGGGGTACAGGTACACACGTGTGCGGCGCGGCGGCGCAAGGCGAGGACGTAGTTCTGCAGATAGCGTCCTACCCAGAGACTGAGATAGCAGTACCCGAGTTGGTGGTCTAGCTTGGGAGGTTTAAAGACAAGAACAAACTTTTGTTTAAGTTGTAAAAGAATTTGTAATAATTATGGTTGTATTTGGAGGTTAATTGTAAAAGAAAAATTATGTTGTAAAATGCATCTAAGTTGAATGCTGTAATAACTTAGTAGTTTATGTTTTCGATACTTCCTTATGCAATCTGTGAATGAATACTGTTCCTGGTTGGAACCTCTCGTATTGTTTTGATTGCGACGCCTAGGACGTACAGGGGAAACTCTGTCCGTTCGGTGGTCTGTCGGCGGCGCCGCGACCTGGCCAAATTGGAGGGTGGTCGCGGGTCGTGACAGCAAGACTGATGTCTATGGTCATGCAGCCCACTCTGTTGGACAGGATCAGGGAGAAACAGAGTGAAAACTCTCATTTGTCAAGGATTCGAGAGCAGTTAGAGAGGGGACAGGCAGATGCCTTTTTTGTGGATGGTTCGGGAGTACTGCGATACAGGGACCGACTTTGTGTGCCTATGGATTTAGGGACCCAAGAGGAGATTTTGAGAGAGGCTCACTACTCATCTTATACGGTTTCCCCTGGTGGAACAAAGATATATAAGGATTTGAAGGCACACTTCTGGTGGAATGGAATGAAGAGAGACATTGGCAGGTATGTGGCTCGGTGTCTAACTTGCCAACAGGTAAAGGCAGAGCACCAGGTACCTGCTAGCAAGCTTCAGAATCTGCCAGTGCCCGAGTGAAAATGAGAGCAAATCACGATGGACTTTGTTGTGGGATTGTCGAGAGCACAGGATCGTTTCGATGATATTTGGGTGATAGTGGGCAAACTGTCCAAGTCTGCTCACTTCTTACCAGTACAGACCACCTGGTCCAGGGAGAGACTTGCTCAGCTATATCTGAATGAGATTGTTAGGTTGCATGGTGTGCCGATCTCGATCGTATCAGACAGAGACCTAAAGTTTGTTTCGCACTTTTGGAGGAATCTTCAGACAGCCTTGGATACACAGTTGCATTTCAGCATAGCATTTCACCCACAGACAGATGGTCAGTCAGAGTGGACCATTCAGACTCTGGAGGATATGCTGAGGGCATGTGTCTTGTACTTTGGAGGAGGGTGGCGTCGACATTTAAGACTGGCTGAGTTTGCTGTCACGCCCCGGGACCGGCGGAGGCCCTCCCGGTAGCGTGCCCAGACCCGCCATATGTCTACACATATAAGGCGTCTACAATAAAAGCGGAAGTAAAGCAAGAGATAGAACAAATAAGGAAGTAAAATAACTAGCAACTAATGATATCAGAGCGAGTAAAGTTCTATCATATACACCAAAGTAAAGAGATAAAGCTAGACGATAAAAGAAACCATAAGTAGTACACTATCAGTCTCATAAGTACAAAAATGGTGGTCTCTAATACACTGGTAAAACTCTCAACCTCTCACAAAATAAAATAACGAGAGGTAGACCACCTATCGAATCGCCCTCGAAGGAAGCTAGCTCGAAGCAACTCCCTTCCCACGGTCCCTAGCCTCTCCCGGCGTGGAAGGCTCTGAAAGAAAACATAAAACACAGGGCGTGAGAACTATAATTTATAGTTCCCAGTGGGCAATTACTGACCTCAGCTCAATGCACCATTAGGCCCCAAAAGAAAAGGGTAAGACAGAGAAGAGCAATAGTAATGAATAAATTGCATTTATGAAAACATAATTAGAAATGCTGAGGTGTTACATTGTGTCAAACATGATGTACACCTATTTTATGATGAACAAGTACGTCCCAACATAACCACAAGTAATAATGTAATATACCGAAAATTCGGAAAATAAAATATCGAACTTTAGTCAAATTGACCAAAGTGCGAGGATGGAACACTTCGGAAAGTCCGAAGGTGTTGAAATGATTAAAAGTGAGTTGTGGAAGGTTTTCGAGAGCTAAAGAATTGAATTCTGCAAAGCTGCAGATTTTCAGCTCTCGGGGACCGGTCCCTGAAGGGAGAGACCGGTCCCCGAACGCGTATGAAATGAGACAGCCGAAAAATCGGCTAAGTCCTGGAAGATGAGCTCTCGGGAACCGGTCTCTGTCTGAGAGACCGGTCCCCCAGAGACCGGTCCCATAAGGAGAGACCGGTTACACTGCGCGCAGCAGCTCTGGCTGCGCAGGGTGGACGTTCGGGAACCGGTCCCTGCGCGGGGAGACCGGTCTCTGTCTGCGCGGAATGCCCAGTTCGGGCAGTGTATTAAAGTGAAAGTTGAGGGGTTTAGCTGCAATTTTGCAACCCATAGAGCTATGTTAGTGGGCTGAGGGGTATTTCCTCTCATTCCACTCCCTCTCACACTCTCTCCTCTCTTTCTCTCTCTAGAAGACAAAGAAGGAGAAGAAGAAGAAGGAAGAAAGGAAGGAAAAAAAAAGGAGAAGAAGGTGAAGAAGAAGCTTGTGGAGCAAAGAGGCTCCATCTCCTTCCTCTCTAGTGCAAGAAAGGAGAGCTCACAAGGTAAGCTCTTAACCCTAATGTAGTAAAACCCTAGAAATGGGTTTGAATAAACCTAGTAATGGTTTTTATGGAGCTTTTAGAGTATTTGAAGCTTTCTTTTTGTTTCTAAAGAGATCAAAACCTAGTTTTGCTGTATAGGTGAGCTTGGACCACCTCTAATGATGAAAACCAAGCAAGGATTTTGGAAAGCCTAAGAATGGTTCTAATGAACTATTTAGAGTATAGTGAAGCTACTTTTGCTTCCCAATGAGATCAAACCCTAGGTTTGACATGAGTATTGGAGCTAGGGCACCAAATTGGGGCTTTTGCTCATGAGGGTTTTTAAGTGCAATTGACCCTCTAAAAACCTAATTGGGGGTATTTCCGACGCATTGGTGCGCTCGGATTAACGTTACGAAAAGTCAAAGTAAAGTTATGAGCAAAATGGCCTTATAAGGGTTCGTTTTGCCGCAGGTAAAGAACGAAGCATCGAAAAATCCCAAGAAAATCATCGAGGCACCTTTGAAAGCCTACAAGGTGGGTGGTGCTTTCCAAACTCATTGAAATTCTCTCTATGCCTAATGTGTCATTCTTTGAGCATACGTTATATGTGTTGTTGCATGCATTTTAGGGTAAGGTAATGAAGAGAATGTGATGATGCATGATTGTGAGTACAACTTGCATAATGTGATGGTTAAGAACCTTATGAAAGTTAAAACCCTATATGTATGCATGAGAGAAAATGTGAGCACCCAAAGTGAGCAAAAGAACAGAGTGGCACAATGACATAGATCGAGTGGCATCTAAATAATGTAAAGTAAAGTGACACTAGAGTTAGTGTGAAGCAAAGAACTGAAGTGATATAAAGAATAATGACGATTACTGAAGCTAAAGCAAAGAGAGCAATAAAGAACGGATAAAGAATAAAGAACGTGTAAAGCTAAAGAATGTGATTGCTAGAGTTAGCAAAAGTAAAAGGAAATGTAAAGAATGTGATTGCATGAGTTTGCAACATAAAGTGATGTAAAGAACACTAGAGCAAGTGTAAAGTCAAGATTGAACTTATAAATCCTTTGAGTTAAGGATATGATCATACTTGCTATGAGTTCCGTGCTCGAGGGCGGTCGCTCCCCCTCGGGCGATGCGCTCCGGAGTATGCATCCGGGTTGGAGTAAACCCGTAAGGACGGTCCTAGCTAACAAAGGAGAATGTAACTTCGCGTTGTTAATGTTTTGTAGTGCGATGCCGATTATCACCTCCCGAGGTCAGCCGGGGCGATGATGCGGACACCCCGAGGAGGTTGAGACCTCCGCTACTTCCGATCTATGTGAGGTCCGTGATTTGAGGACCCAGCTTGCGGCTTCTCACTGATTTGTTGGCGCAGCAAGACGGCAGGCGGCGCAGCCAGGCTGAGGCTGGCTCGCGGGCAGGAGGCGCGATGAAGGCATCTCGAGGACCTCCTGATTCAGTAGCGCAGGCTTCGAGGAGACCCAGGGTCCTACACCGCCCACGCCCTAGTGCGACGTCGCACCGAGGGCGCAGTCCCCGCGCCCAGTTCTGCACGTCGGACCGGCGACCGCACACCGGGAGGAGGTAGTGCGGGCATTCCCATTCAGAGACGCGGCCACTGGGAGCATTCAGTTTTCCCGTGATGGCCGGGGAGCCGAGCGGGATAGACTCATGGAGCGCCTCAGTGAGTTCAGGAGGTGCAGCCGAGGACTTCGATGGTGAGAATGCGACCACTGATTGTGGAGAGAAGTGGCTTGATGCACATGAGAAACTCTTTCGAGACAACTGTTTGTGGAGGAGCGGGATAGGAGTTTGGCTCGCCCTCACTTCTTGAACGCGAGGCCTACGTTGGTGTGGATTCAGGACATACCGAACAGCGACTTGGCACGATTACTTTGAACGAGGTCAATGGCTTTACTGCGCACCACTTTCCTATAGCGTCAAGAGGAAGATTGGGGCAGCGGGCAGAATTTGCGGGCAGCCTGGCGCCAGATGAGCGATCAGTGCGATAACGAGGGGAGTTCTCCCGGATACTGACACCATGTGTACCGTTTGTTTAGGGATGACGAGGACAACGCGCGCATCTTTGAGCGCGGTTGCCCTTTCCATCTTCCGTGGTGCAGTCTTTCTCAACCTCCAGACTTATCGGCGAGGTTGTGGAGTCGAGCTATAGAAGTGGAGGCAGGAGCGCGATCTGGCAGGAGCGTCGGCGAGAGTTGGAGAAAGGGAGAAGAACCCGCCTGGGAGGGTGGCGAGCGAAACGCACTCCACGCGGAGCGCCGCCGAGGCATCCAGGGACAGGAGCCATCGCCGAAGGAGCGGCCAGTCTACTCAGGGGAGGAGACCCCGATCGGTCGTCAGGCTCGCCGCTGCGTGTCTGTGGCGGTCCTATTACCCGTGCAGTGTTCACGCCACGGGCATGGTCTTCTTGTGTGGCCAGGAGGCCACTTCCAGTCGGACTGCCTCGATGAGTACATTCAGCGCATCTGTGGAATCTGCACCGGCATCGCCAGGTCCCCCAGCCAGGGGACATTTCTGCCATCACCAGGCAGCGACCGCCAGTTCTGCGAACAGGCGAGGGTCACAGACAGGCCCCGAGCGGGCGCATGTACGCGGCCAGACTGAGGCGGCGGCGCAGCCAGAGAATGTGGTCGCAAGGTATCACTTTTACTTCATGGTATTCGAGTTAGAGCATTGTTTGATAGCCGGTGCATCGCATTCATTCATTGATCGGCTGTTTTGACAGAGCTGCATGGCATCCCACTTGTATTCCCTTGTTGCATGCCGGCGCGAGTTGTTGTAACCCGATCATTCTTTGATATTCGGAGCTTTGGCCGCAGTTGCCCTTTAGATTGGAGGATTGGATCATGGCCCGTGATTGTGCAGGCTTTGCATAGAACTCGGGAGTTTGAATGTCGTGTTGCATGGATTGTTGACAAGTACTTCGGCCACTATCGATTGTAGAGGATCGTAAGTGACTTTTTAGAGAGCAGGGGCAGGCGGAGGTTGTACCGAGGATGCCAGATTCGCTGTTTGGCGATGACGATTAGCTCTTCTCCGAGCTCGGCAGTTGACTTAGTAGAGCGCGTAGCTCTACTTGCTACAGTTGTTTGCGGGGTGAGGATGGACGCCCCTTAGGATGAGAAGATCGCCCGTAGTGGGAGTTTGGAGATGTGTTTTTCCAGCAGAGCTTTCCAGGCATTGCCTGCCTGATAGGGAGATTGAGTTTGTGGTAGATTCGTTCCCAGGGGGACGTACTACCATCTCAAGGCGCCTAATAAGGATGCACCGAGCAGAGTTGGAAGGAGCTTGAAGGCACAGTTCACGGATCTTCTGGCTAGGGTTTTTGTGCGACCGACGTGTGTCACCTTGGGCAGCACTCGGTCCTATTTGTTGAAGAAGAAGGATGGATCAACTTCGTTTGTGCGTGACTATCGTGAACTTAATAAGTCACCGATCAGAACATGTATCCATTACCGAGGATTATGAATCTATTGTCAGCTTCAGGGACTCTTGTATGTTTCAACATTGACTTGACAGTCGGATATCACCGAGCTTGAGGATCAAAAGACCGAGGATGTGTCGAAGACGGCGTTTTAGAACACGGTATGGACATATATGAGTTTACCGGTATGGGGCGTTGGGCTTACTAATGCCCCGGCAGCTTTTTATGGATTTAATGAACCGTGTGTTTTAAGCGCTTATTTAGGAAGGTTTGTCGTGGTGTTATCGAGCGACATATTAGTGTATTCCCGGAGTGACCAGATCACGAGGCACTGAGACTTGTACTTTCAGTGTCTTCGGGAAAAGAAGCTCTATGCAACGTTGGGAAAATTGAATTTTGGCTTAGCAGAGGTGGCGTTTTTGGAGCCATGGTGATTTCTGGATCGGCATAGCCGTCGGACAGCCGAGAAAAATTGAGAGCTATCAAGAGTGCCAGAGGCCGACGAGCGTGACCGATGATACGGACTTCATTGGTTTGCGCGGATACTACCGACGGTTTGTCGAGGGATTTGCGAAGTTATGCTACCCCCTCACGAGACTCACGCATAAGGTGCACGCAAGTTTATTTGGAATGAGGCATGTGAAAGGACTCCAAGAGTTGAAGCAGCGATTGACGAACGGCCCCGATCCTTACCTTGCCGACTGCTGGGCAGGGTATTTCGGATTTATAAGATCTTCCTTTAATTGGATTGGGCTGTGTCTTAATGCAGGACGGAAAGTGATCGCGTATGCATCATCGGCCAATTGAAGGCTATGAACAGGAATATCCTACCCATGATTTGGAGTTGGCGGCCGTAGTCCCTTTTGCCTGAAGCTATGGCGCCATATCTCTATGGCGAGCGATGCAAGTGATATATAGATCAAAGAGCTTCAGTATCTTTTCAACTCAGAAGGAGCTGAACTTGACGGCACGCAATGGTATGGAGGCTATCACGGACTATGATTGACGATACTTCTTACCACCCGGGCGAAGGCTATAGTGGTGGCGGATACGCTAAGTCGGAATCGACGGAGAACTTAGCATGCTTGTGTTACTCCACCGCCGTTGATCGAGCAGATGAAGCGGTGGAGTTGGAGGTGGTGTCCTGGATACAAGCCGTTGAGCACTGATGCTTTGGTGTGCAACCTACACTTTTGGAAAGGATTAAGGAAAGCAAGCTTCCGATTCGGAGTTGCTAAAAGTTCAAGCTGAAGAATGGTTGATGGTTGCACCGGCGACTTCAACCTTAGACGGTGATGGATGATAGCGTCCGCGGACGCACTTTGTGTACCGACGATTTGGGGCATTAAGGAGACATTCTTCAAGAAGCACAGCCGAGCACCGCTATGCATACATCTCGGAGTTGGCACCAAGATGTACAAGGGACTTGAAGTTACTTTACTGGTGGCCCGGGATGAAAAAGGAGTTGGTGAGTTTGTGCGAGCATGCTTAACTTGCCAACAGGTGAAGGCTGAGCACCGAGTTCTCTGCGGGAAGTTGCACGAGCCTACCGATTCCAGTGTGGACGCTGGGAGAAGATCACCAATGGATTTCGTGATGGATTGCCCGCTCACGGCCGGGCATGACGCTATTTTTGGGTTGATTGTGGATAGATTGACAAAATCGGCAACATTTTCGTACCTATCCACACTACTTGGCTGGTGAAGACTCGCACAGGTTTACTTGGGATGAACGATTATGCGATTACACGGGTACATACTTCCATAAGTATCAGATCGAGACCCCGTTCGTATCGCCCTTTTGGAGGAGCTTACAGGACCTCTGGTACGCGTTTGGAACTCAGTAAGCTTTCACCCTCAGAGTGACGGGCAGTCGAGCGTACTATACAGACTCTCGAGACATGCTTCCGACTGCGATGACTTCCAGGGAGGATGGTCGCAGCATCTACCGATGCAGAGTTTGCTTATAACAATAGTTTACAAGCAAGTATTCAAGATGGCACCGTCGAGCACTTATGGACGGAAGTGTAGATCGCCACTTTCTATTGGAATGAAGCTTGGTGAGAGATTGGAATTTAGCCAAGATGTGCTCCAGAGAAGCAGAGGACAAGGTTCGGCATATGCTCGGGAGCGATGTTGAGCCCAGAGTAGGCAGAGAAGGTTATGGCGTGACAGTCGTCGACGAGATTGGAGTTTCAGATTGGAGACCATTGTTCTTGAAAGTCTCCCGCCAAGGGAATTAGAAGATTTGGAATCCAGGGGTAAGTTGAGCCCCCGATATATTGGACCATATGAGATTTTTGAGCGTCGGCACCGGTGAGTATCGTACTGCTAACCGCCAAACCTATCGGGTTACACAATGATATTCCATGTACGCTCCTTCGGCAATACATCCACGACGCCGGCTCATTGTTGGAGTGCACACCTTATGGAGCTACGGGAGAATTTAAGCTTTGAGGAGGGCAATCCCTTGAGGATTATTGCTCGGAGGGAAAAGATTGCGAACCGAGAAATTTCTCGTGAAGGTGCTTTGGAGGCAACCACGACGACGCAGGCCATTTGGAGTTAGAGAGCGCGCTGCGGGAGGCTATCCCATCTTTTCGAAGATGGTATACTGAGGTATTGCTTATTTGAGTTTCGGCAGGACGAAACTCCTTTTAGGAGGGTGAATGTAACACATGACCTTTGCAAATTGGAGCGTTCGAGTGCGTTCGAGCTGTGTGCTGAGCAATTCAGATTTTCTGGTGAGTCGTTGACAGTGTTCCGATATGGCTCGCATCCCGAGAAATAGGTTTAAAAGCCGAGCACGAAACCGAAAAATGATTTTGGTTAGCTCTCGGTTCGCCTTCTAGAGGGCTGTGTACGTACGGGGAGTGCATGGCTGTACCGGTACAGCCATCGATTGCCGCTCTCAGCCAACCCGAGCTCGGGCTGGGCGTTTTCGTAGAAGGTGTACCGTACCGGCCCGTGTCGTACGCAGTGCAGATTTCTAGGACAGTTTGAACTGCAGGGGTTTTTCGCAATTGTGGCCTTCTATATAGCCCCCACGGCCCCTTGGGTTTCTCCTAGGAGCTTCCACAGGCAAGAGGAGAGGTAAGGAACCCTCTTTGAATTTCCTTTTGATCTATTTGGTTTTGGTGGATTTTAAGAGATTGAAACCTCTATTTTTGCTTCTTTTGCTTGATTAGAGGCTTTTCCAGCCTTTGGGGCTTAGCTTTGGAGGCCTTGTTGATGGGGAGATGCTTGACTTGGAAAGTTTAGAGCTAGATTGAAGCTCTAAGAGTAATCTAACTTTGCTCTCTCCTTATAGATATGAATTTTATTGATGGATTCACATCAACCCTAGAAATGAAATTTAGGTTTATTTGCATTTGCATCTAGGCTTTGGACGCCAAATTGGTTGGATTAGAACCTTCTAGGCTTGGATTGAAGGGATTTAAGCTTCTCTTTGGAGCTTGAGAGAGATTTTCGCACACACTTGGGTGAGTTTGCCTCTTTCTGTTAAATTTGTTAAAGTTTGATTATTACGCGATGATCGAATGCCTCGTGTCTCTTCGCTGATTCACTTTTAGGTATATTTTGAGACCGGGATACAACTTGGTTCAGCGAAACGAGACCGCTACCGCGAGCGGTTCGGTGGTTTGACCTAGCCTATCAATGAGAAATTCTCATATATATGGTTTTATATATTCCGCGTAAAATGGATAAAGCATGGCAATATTCATAACTAATGTATTTACTATGAGTTTTTAGAATGCTTAAATGCATATGTTATGTATGATGAAATTTTGCGACCTCTATAGTAATAGAGCAGCTGCTTGAGGGATTATAGTTGCAATTCGCATTCTTCATGAGACTTGGTTTTAATGCTTCTATAGTTAAATAGTTTCGGATTCAGCATTAAACCTAAGTTTACTTGTGACATGAAAATTGACAAGATTCGCCATTAGAAGCTATGGAATTAGTAGAGCATTGTCATCAAGCGTCATTGAGGCTCGGCACTTTGTTGTGAACCTAGTGAAAGGGCCATGAGGGATTTGGAAAACATGTTGAACATCAAATTGCCTAAGTGTCATCAAGGGCACTAGCGTAGCAACATGTGAAACTTCCAACATCGTACTTAGACTAATCTTCGGGATGCTAGTATGATACCAGTTAGAGACATGAGGATTGATACTGAGACTTGGCTCGTTCGCTTGCCATTTGTGCTCATTCGCACATCGCTTGTGAGGGTCGCTCCCTACAACCGGCACTCCGGCAGTTAGCCTCCGACTTATGAATCGCTCGTGCGGTATTGAGTAAGCCTACCGGGGTCGAGTGGACACGACACATTCCAAGAGGGATGTTGGCTACCCACAGCACTTAGCGTGCACACTAGCCGGACTACTTTGGTAGTCCTTAATTGGAAATGGAAATCGAGCACATCTTGTGTTGAGTTTATTATATCACTATTAATAGAGAATAGTATTGGTTACTTAGTACTTACCTTCTAGCATATGTTGGGGTCACTTGGATTACATACATATATGTAGCATGCTAGAATGTTGCTTCTTGCATTCATATATATAATTGTTGCCTTTGATAAAGCATGATCTCTCTTCATAACATAAAGCAAATAATGATATTTGGTTCACGCCCGGGACGCGATGGCAATTGGGCCCGACCCGAGCACGTCAACAGAGCCGAACGAACAGAGTTTCCCCTATCCACCAAGCGTCATCGACATGTACATTTTTCAATAGAAATAGCACTACGGAAACATACACAAACGGCTACACGACGGGTAAGCAATAGCATTAGTGAAAGAAAAAGGAAATCTAAACATTCACAAGTAATATATTCATTTTGATCCATACATTGCATTCATCTAGTAATTTAACCGAATTCTTACATTCCAAAATCTTTAATTCTTCATCATTTCTTTTATATCACATTTTCCTCAAATGAACTACTAACTTCTTCTTCTTTATTTGCTCTTAACACAACATCTTTTAATCAATCAATACAAAAGATGAAAAGGGTGTAAACTACAACAAAATTGTAATCCAACTCGGTTGGCCTCTGACTACGTGCGATACTTACCGCGGCTCGCTCGCCGCGCTCGCTCCCGGTCCCGCCTCTGTAAATAGTGGGTGAGAACTACTACAAACAAAAAGTTTCCCAGATGGCGTTCGGCCCAAATGCACCGACTTTCCCACTAGGACTTAACTCAGCCTAATAAAAGGATAAGCAGATATTATGACAATCTATAACATAATGCTAATATGCTGAAAAATAGCAAGATATGCTCAACGAATTAAAAGATGCAGGTATTGCATTTCCTTTCGTTCTTACACTTTACACTTTGTTCTTTGTTCTTTGTTCTTAATCATTAAGGCATAGCCGGGCGGTTTCGCCACATTAACTTGCTTCACATCTAAGTCCATCATCGCAGGAACTCACCACTAGGATGCCT
>NW_017891100.1:0-25298 GCF_001540865.1 Ananas comosus
ATAAGCGGGGATAACGAAAGTTATCCCCGCTATTCCGCCAAACGGGGTGAAATTTGGCCGGGATATTTTATTCCGGTCAAACCTTGCTATTCTCGGTTATTCCGGAATAGCAAGGAATTTGCTATTCCACCATTTTGGTGGAATAGTGCTATTCCAATACTTAATTTCAAACTTAATTAAACTTATAAATTGAATTAAACTAAATTATATAAATATAATATGTTATATATTATAATACATTATTTTTATTATAAAATTATTAATTGTACTATATTAATACATATTATTTATTAAATATTTAAATATTATAATAAATTCTTTTTATTAAATTTAAATTTAAGTAGAATTTTTAAAAAATTTATAAATTTATTATAATAAATTATTTTTATTAATTGTTCCCACCACTATTCTTATTTTAAAATTTTAAAAATTAAAAATTTAAATTTTTAAAATTTATAATTTATAATCTCAAAATTAAAGTTTGAAATTCAAATTTTAAATTTTAAATTTTAAATTTTAAATTTAAATTTTGATATTTTAAATTTTTGAAATTTAAAATTTGATATTTTATATTTTTTTAAATTTAAATATAATCTTAAATTTAAAGTTTGAAATTTAAAATTTAAAATTTTGAATTTAAAATTTGAGATTTTAAATTTTAAAGTTAAAATTTTAAATTTAGAAATATAAATTTAAAATTTTAAAAATTCAAATTCAAATATAATAAGTGGATAATATCATTATTTTTTATTTACAAAATTCATTATCTTTCTTATTCCATCTTACCTAACCAAACGCTATTTTTTTTATTTCAGGAATAACCCAATTTTCATCCAAACGCAAAATTGATCTAATCCTCGCTTATACCTCAATTTATATCTATTCCTGGAATAACCACTTTTTTCTTATCCCCGAACCAAACGATACCTATAAGTATTAATAACTTGATATTTTTAAAAGTATAGAAGCTCAATTACTATAAATATAATTATTATGTGCTCGTGTGTCCTCGCGAGGGAGATCGGAAGGCTTTCTGGGCCGAAGAATGAAGAATGAAATGACTCGTCGTGGGCCTCCGCATTATCTACCTCTAACTTCTCCGCGTGAAATCCGAAGGGGAGAGAGAGAGACGGAGTGCAGGACAAGACGCCCGTGACTAAAGGCAGCAGCTTTATTGGGCGAGTAGATCTCACAGCTTCTTTCAGCCATACAAAGTAACAAACATGAAACGTATATGTTCATATGGTAGGTGCCTTGTATATAAGAAATAAAATATGGGCGAATAATATGTCTATTAAGTCTAGTTTTTCTGGATCGCACGCACGGGAACATATTCATCAAACAAACAAGCCATAGCCCGCGTCCTCTGTTTCGGATTATTTTCTTGTCTAAGTCCTTTGAAAAAAATAAAAAATTTCTATTAATCTCCTTTTAATAATATTTCTAATCTAGTCTTATTTTTCCTATAGATAAAAAATAATAAATTTAATATCTTTAATATATTATTAATTATGTATAGCCTCATTTTTAATTTTATAAATTTACTGATGTTATAATTTTTTATTTAATTACGCTACTGATTAAAGGCATTGTTAACATATAATATATATTAATTTATCTCTTTTCCTAATCTATAACTGCTGCGGCTAATTAGGAATATTTTTAATTCTATAGCTCTAATTTTAATTTATAGATTTACTAAATTATAATTTTTTATTATTACTTATATTATGGTATGTTAATATATTAATTAATATATACTTAACAGGTATTAATTTATCTTTTTGTTTCCTAATTTATAAAATGAGGGCTAGATTATGTAATATTTTTAATTATAGCCTCATTTTTAAGTTATAATTTACTAAATTATAATTTTTTTATTATTACTACTATTAATGGTATGTTAATATGTTAATATATATTAAAAGTATTTATTTATTTATTTTAATAATTTATAAAAATAAGGTTAGATTAGAAATATTTTTTTTAAAAGGAGGCTATTTTTATTTTCAAAACGGCAAGACAAGAAAATAGATCTCTGTTTCGTAAGGAGAATCAGGACTGCGGCAGGGGCACGAAACTCGAACACAAAGCCCAAAAAGGCCCCTAAAAAAGAAAAAGGAAAAAAAAAAGAAAAAAAGAGAAGATCTAACAGAAACCGAACTTTCAGAAAGGCACCCGGATTACTACGCAAGAATAGCTCAATTTGCGAAGTTATGTGTCTCAAAATATGGTAAAAAATATGATTAGGCGGGTCATATATAGAAATAACTAAAATTTTTTAGGGGCTGTACTTGCAGAATTGTAGCATTTAGTGCTGTAAGGTTTTATATCTGTTTGCACGGGGGAGGTATATGAGTTAAGATCGTCTTTTTTCCTGAGGAGATTATAAGCTGTAAAGCGTAGAGCATCGGTTTCCTTGAGACTCGACTCCAAGTATTTTCAGGTGAGAATCTAGTATCTTTGCTTTTCTTCGTGTCGGAAGAGAATATAACTCCTTGAATTTGCTCGATGCGTCTTCCGAGGCATCACTACTGCTGCGTTTGTACACCTTAATTGATTGCTGAACTAATTATAGATTCAGGTTTTTCTTACTCTGTTTTGTCACCTCTCTTGCTCCATCTGTGCATTTCTCTTCCAATTCAACCAAAAAAAAAAAAAAGAAAAAAAAAATCTGTGCACTTCTTCTGTACTCAGGCTTCAAGTTTCTTTTTTTTTATTATTATTTTCTTTTCTTTGTGTGTGCGCGCGCGCGCGTGTTTGATGGTCGTTTGCTTCAAAAACCGCGGACAACATTTAATCCAGAGAAAGGAAAAGAGAAAATAATGTTGACGTCTTTCTCAAAACAGAAAAAGAAAAGCTTACATTATCAGAAAGTACGAGAGTGGGCAAGGATATGCTTGTAATTCTTTCATCCAGAGTGTGTTTGCTTTTTCATTTTTTTTTTTTTTTTTTTGAGAGAAAGGTAGCATGCTACCCGTTTCGTTTATTCTATTTAGAAATAAACTTAGCTAAAAATGTGAATCAACTAGGATTCGAACTTGGGTCTCGAGCACCAACCATCAAACTCTTTTGCCACTTGCGCTAGGGACGGTAGTGTGTTTGCTTTTTATTTCAACTAGAAGGAGGCTTCCATTCTTCCTCATGCGAGATGAGGAAGACGTTTTTTTTTCTTTTCTTTTTTTGAGGTTTTTTTGAGGGAATATAATGAATACTTACTTGATTGTTTAGAAAAGCTTTGTTGTTTAATGTCTGAAAAGGTGTTGTCGAGATATATTTATTTGATAAAAGTAATAAGCCATAAATCGGAAAATATAATCTATACAGTGTTTCAATATGCTTGAATTGATCTCTGCAGAATGTTTGCTGCTAAATTGCGGTCGTGGGCCTATCCTCTTATCTATGCATTCTATCTCCTTATATCATTAGTACAAGTTGATGGAGCCAATGTGGATATGACCATCTTGACTGGTGCAGTGGCCAAAGGCGCAGGTTTCATCACCACCAACCCAATGCTCCATTCCAAATTACTCCTTTTTAGCTCTATTTACTTCATGTTTCCAATTTCAGTTTGTCGACGAGTTCGCAACCAGAAAAAATACTCTCTATTTAAATGATACACTTATGGGTGTTTTGCCTTGTGACATGTAACGCAGTTTGTTTGGATGGGAGTCCCCCGGCTTATCATTTCTCGCCGGGTTCTGGTTCCGGGGTGAATAATTGGTTGGTTCACATGGAGGTCTGTTATGTTCTCTTTTTTTCTTTTTCAGAACATTAGTTTAGAACTACAACACACTTCTTTTTTTTCTTTTTTTTCTTTTTTGGGGGAGGTAGTTGATCTAGGCGCACATTAACGAGATGTTCCTATTATTTCTTCGGGTTCTTTAATCTAACTGCAGTTTGGTTTGTCTAACTTCTATATGTCTTTGACAGGGAGGAGGCTGGTGCCGGGGTACCCAAGAATGCCTAGCCCGAAGAGATACCCACAGAGGCTCTTCCAAATATATGAAGCCGCTGTCGTTCTCTGGGATTTTAGGCAACGAGAAAAGCTCTAATCCTGGTATCACATTTAGCTTTCACTTCACAAAACAATGATCACTAATGCGGATACTAATATCGTGGGGAGTTAACAATCAAATGGACAATTAGGGAAGAACTAAACTAAGAATGCTGAGGTTTAAAGTGTAAAGCTCAATGATTTCTCTCTTAACAAGATGGTGCAAATAAGAGATGTAGAACATTTGTGCGGAGTAATTACCCACAATAAGACATGCATCTACTTGCAGTTGCTCTGATATCTATAATCCACTGCACAATAAGACATGCATCTACTTGCAGTTGCTCTGATATCTATAATCCGCTGATGCTCTTGTATTTATCTTGCTTGGACTGCATGCAGATTTCTATAACTGGAATAGGGTTAAGATCAGGTACTGCGATGGTTCGTCCTTTACGGGGGATATTGAGACAGTTGATCTTGTAAGTCAAATGAGTGTTTTGTTTCATACAACAATATATGAGCCTACTTGCAATTTTATTACCTTTTCTCTTATTCTTTATGCACAGGCAGAAAAGCATGTTTAAACTTAACCATAGTTTTTCTGTTGTGGTTTAATTAGGCAACAAATCTTCACTATAGAGGTGCCAGGGTTTGGCTTGCTGTTATCGAAGATCTCTTAGCAAAGGGGATGAACAAGGCTGAAAAATGTATGTTTTGTGATACCAAATACTACGTATTGAATCAACTTTACAATCTCTGAAGGGCCTATCAGTCTTGTTTGAACCTCTGTATAAATGTTGTTTGACTAATAGCTTTTTGAAGAGCATCTCATATCTATTTGGTGGTCTCCTTAGTTGCTTCTCCTGCAAGAGATGCAAGATAAGCTTCAAATTTCACTCTTCTATTTATAGCCTGGAAAGCTTCATTTAGCTTCATGTCCTCTATAAGGAGCACCCTCTATTTTCTGATAAACTAGCTGCTTTTCGGAACTGTGGGGGACAAACTTCCAAACAATCAGCAAACATGCATAATCTAGTGGTTAAATCGCTCGTCCGATGGTTCACCATACCCTTCATTATGCACGAGAACCGTGCCAAAACGTGCGGTATGGTTTCGGGGGCGGGCTGCGTGACAGACCTTGTTGGTCATATGAGCTATATAGCCAGCAAGTAAAAAAGAGATTTTTTTTTTTTTTTTTTTTCATCTTCTTTTTTTAGGGAAGTACCTAAAAGGAAGACCCTAAGGTTCGGCAAGACACTCTCACCTTGACAGACATTAAGTTTCTAAAGCCAATAAGAAGCAGATGTCTTCCCGAGAAAGCGTGCACATGGGTTATCATAATTTAGCCACCTTAAGGCCCCTCCTTACTGAGGAGGATAATAGCAGCGATTTGAACAAGATATAATATTTTTTTGTTGGTGGGGGGGGGGCGGGGGGAGAATATTTTAATTCATGGTCAGCGCTCTTAAACTAATGACTAATTGTGTTTAGATAGGCCTCTATCTCTCTGCCGGTCGCTGCACAGTGGCGGCTGGAGGCTTGGCATCTATACTGCATTGTGATAAATTTCGTGATCTCCTACCAGCAAGCACAAAAGTTAAATGCCTTTCCGATGCCGGTTATTTTATCAATGCGTAAGCTCGCAACTAATTTGCTTGATTTTTTGAGTCTTCTCAGTTTCCTTTTGAGGGCATTGTATAATTACTGATATTTAGTTTTTTTTACCATGCCTGCCTTAATTCGACATTTTTTACTGCTTATGACAGGAAGGATGTTTCTGGAAATGATTCTATCAGAACTTTTTATCAAGATGTCGTAACCACACATGTAATTCCATAAAACTACTGTTAATTTTTTTACATGTTCCAGTTCCTTTTACTACAATATATAGTAAGTACAAAATGCCTATCTTTACCTTTCCTGGCTCATAATGCATATTTAGTTCACTGAAGAAGTGAAGAGAGAGCTGCTAACCCAGATTACTAACAGGCTATGATAAGAACTTCTGCCCATATACAGGAAAATTAAATTCTAAAAGGACATATATAGATGTCCCAATATTAACGGAATTTAGAATATGTGCTTGCCTTAATTTTGTCTTTTTTCGTCTAGGGGTCAGCAAAGAATTTGCCATCTTCCTGCACTTCCAGGATTTCACCAAATTTGGTTAGTCTTCGATCATCTGAGTTGAAAGAGATTTGATTTTAAGAAACCTCCTTATTGGATTCTACGGAGTACTAATCGCATGTAATCAAATGCAGTGCTTCTTCCCGCAATATGTAGTGCCAGAGATGCGCACACCTCTTTTTATACTGAATGCAGCATATGATGCATGGCAGGTGATCTTTTTCCTTGTATGCATAGTCTTTCTTTTTGGTTCAGTCATGATTCTTCCGTGGAACTCCTATAATGACAATTAATCCATTTTTTTAACACTGATGCCCCTAATATTTGAACCTTTTCTTAAGTTGTTAGTGACTTGAACTAACGAATACTTTTCATAATTCAAGTGTTCTGTGCCTGCAAGTCCTTTCTTTATATTAGGTGAACTTTTATTTATTTTGCTCTCAACATATCAGATCAAGAACATATTGGCACCCAGTGCTGCTGATCCCTTTAACACTTGGGACGAATGCAAACTGAATATAAAGCGGTGTTCTTCGAGCCAACTTGTGACCATGCAAGGTTAGTGTTTGACAGTTCTCTGTGATGTTCAAATTGTGATGTGCAGTGTATATTGGTGCCAAGCATTATGAGTAGTGCATTGAACACACTTGGTTGTTGGTTTTCTATGCACAGATTTCAGGTCGGAGTTTCTAAGTGCAATTCCAAGACAAGGGAAGTCGTCGTCGACTGGCATGTTCATAGACTCCTGCTACGCCCATTGCCAGTCTGGTTCGCAGGATACATGGCTGGCTGCTGGTTCTCCTGTTATTGAAAAGATAGTAAGATCCTCTTCCATTCGCTTTAGAATTTGAATTGGAATTTGAATTGCACTCTTCATTCATTTTTAAAATAATTTAACTTCAAAACGAGGCTGCATTTACATGTCTGCTTAAGCATGGATAATGTAACAGTTGCCGTAAGCTGGTTGTAATTTGGATTTTATGAACAACATTTTTCGAACTCTGTTTTGTAGCCAATTGCGAAAGCCGTCGGAGATTGGTATTTTGATCGGGATATCGTTCAGAAGATCGATTGCCCTTATCCTTGCAACCCATCATGTCACAACCGTGAGGATGATTCCGTCCAGGATTAGTCATAATTTGTAGCTCCAGCCATCAGCGCAAGGGTGGCCTACAGATCCAAACCCAAAACAAACATCCGCAGGAGTACAAGCACGGTGCTCATCAATTTGCTAACGGTTATTGGAACAGATAGTTAAAATAGTAAAATTAATATCAATTTCTGCTCTTAATTATAATCCTTTGATTTGCCCTTTGGTGTGCTATTAATGAAGTTGATGGATTCCGATTTTTTGGACGTTAGTTGAAAACTAGCGATAAAATTCAAGGTTTGTGTGGACCAACAAACTTTTGATAGCGATATTCCGTGAGAAAAGTTGGTTGAAATTGTCCCGTAGGAGCAACACTGGTTCGGTCGGTGTCGGCGGATTGGCTCGTGGCAAGTTGGAATAAACAAAGTAATAAAGTGTAAGCCCACGTTCTCGCCGGCCTCCCCCGCGCTGTTCCGCTCTGTTTGGTATTTGATTGAAGATAACTGAGACATGGTAAAAGATGCTCTGTAGAATTTGGGCGGAACAATAAAAGGTATGTTTGGGCTCAACTCTGCTCGAGCTCAACCTGTTGTATCTTCTGGATCGAATCATCCTCCTTCGATCGAGCCCGAACGTGGTTCGTCGCCATCCACGAGTCCGGGCGATGAACCAAACTTTGGGTTTCCTTATGTTCGAGCCAGCCTGGTAAATTTCTGAGCATTTCGGGCCAGCCGAAATTCTGAACAACCAACCATATCTATAGACAACCATATCTGTAGGCTGCTTCCGGTCTTCAGCCTCGAGCACGGTGCTGCACGTAGAATTACGATTCAAGCACAGTGGTTGAGCAAAATAATATATAAATATATATATATATATATTGGGAACAGAATTTCGGTTCGGCTCGCGCGGAGGTCGTCTTCCAATTTGCCAAATATCCGGTGCTTTTTTCTTTGGGAAAACTTCGAAAACCCTCTTGTGATTTCTTTTCACTTTAGTACCCTGTGGTTTAAAATGTATCAAATTAGTACTCTGTGATTTCTCACTTTATCACTTTAGTACCCTGTGGTTTAAAATGTATCAAGTTAGTACCCTATGGTTTTGTACTTTATCACTTTAGTACCCTGTGGTTTTAATTTTGTATCAAGTCAGTATCCTGTGACTTTTTAAACCATAGGGTACTAAAGTGATAAAGTATGAAACCACAGGGTACTAAAGTGATAAAATGCAAAATCACATGATACTAACTTAATACACTTTAAACCACAGGGTACTAAAGTGATGAAGTGAGAAACCACATGGTACTAATTTGATACACTTTAAACTATAGGGTACTAAAAATAAAAAAGTGTGAAACCACACGAGGGATTTTTAAAATTTTCCCTTTTTTTTTTCTTTCTATTTTTAAAAATCTGGCACTGCAGTAATATGGCGTAAATGTCCATGGGGCCTGGGTTAATTAAGGTGGGAACGTGAAGAGGACACTGGGCTGCGGGGCCCAGCTCATCCAGCCATTCAGCATACTCGCCGCTATAAATATGAAACTGTGGATAGACCTTCCGCCGTCTGCTCTCGCAACGTCAGTCTCCAAGTTTGGCATCGAGTTGAGGTTGTTACGCCATCACCTGCAATTATTGAGCCATTTCACTGATAGTGATCGCCATCGAAAGTTAGAAAAAGCCATTAGACACCAAAATACGCACGCACACACACCAACTAGAACACGGACGTCAATCGCAGCCGTCCGACGGATTCCAGTGGCAAGAGTCACAAACCGAAAACGGT
The DNA here is from genome assembly GCF_001540865.1 of Ananas comosus. Lineage (NCBI taxonomy): Eukaryota > Viridiplantae > Streptophyta > Magnoliopsida > Poales > Bromeliaceae > Ananas > Ananas comosus. Next base: position 9,003 of record NW_017891100.1, read on the forward strand.
AGAGATTGAATCAGAGCTGCACAGCGCCAAATTGTGAATGAGAAATACTGCCTCCACACCCAAAAATAGAGTATAAGGGGTTTTTTTTTGTAGCAAATGACCTCTTGAAAAGATTTTATTTTAAAAATAGTTCTTTCAAAATTTAATTTGCTAAAATGGTCCTGATCCTGCTATGCAGGCGCCACATTAGTACCACACAGGCAGGACTGGAGTCAGTGTGTTAAGTTGAACACGATAAATCATTCACCATGTTCAAACTGGGTGAATGATTCACCGTGTTTCATATTTATATTCCTATTCATCGTTTTTTAACACGGTGAATGGTTCACCATGTTCAATTTAACACACTGGCTCCAGCCCTGCCCGCGTGGCGCTGACGTGGCACTTGGGTTGCAGGACCACGGCTATTTTTGCAAATTAAATTTTGACAGGACTATTTTTAAAATAAAAATTTGCCGCGGGGCTAAATTGAAAAAAAAAACCCGAGTATAAGCTTTACGTTCTACTCATCGTCAGAGTGTTGAAATAATTATTTTAAAATTTTTATTTTATTTTTTTTGAGAGAATAGGTAGCGCGCTACCTGTTTCATTCATTGGAATAATGAATTAGGCTATAAGGGTGAGGCAGCCAGGGCCTCAAGGTGAAAAAAAAAAAAAAAAACTACTGAATATCTTTCCAAGAGACGATTAGTTGCTTGAGACTTTGCACCGCTAATGCTGGGTCCCATTGAGTGTCACGAAAAATACTCTCGTTTCTAGCCTTCCAAATGCTCCACCAGCATGCCATCAATCAGAATAGTCCATTGCTCCTATTTTGTACTCCGTCCCTCCCCTGCCACCTATCTCAAACAACCTGCACATCGTCCCCCAACTCCCCAGCCTGTACATTCTCTAAATCCATTACCATTAAAAACTTAACAAAAACGCATTGCGTGAATAGATGGTCCACTGACTCATCGTAAATTCTACACAACACGCAAGTCTTATCTCCAATCCACCCTCTCCTCACTAGGTTCTTGGCTGTAGGAGGTCTCTTCCTAAGGACTAACCAACAGAAGATTTCGACCTTGAGAGGTATACGTAGTTTCTAGAAGTATATGTATTTTAAAATCTTCATTAATAATAAGAAAAACTGCGGTAAAATTAGTAATGATGAAATTAAAATTTGGATGAGTGAAATGCAAAATTTAGTTTTAATTTTTAGTCTAGAAATTGTATTGCTTAGAATACTGTATCACATACGGTTTTTTTTTTACTTTGCCTGAAATGAACGGCCATTCTTTTGCGACTACACTTTTCTTTTATTTGTCACCGCCTTTTAAATTTTCTTTTCCTTTCTTATGTTTTATATTTTACGGCTTTTGTCGTCGGTGTGCGCGCGTGATCAGAAGAGGAGCAGCGGGGACGAAATGTGGCGTCGCCGGCACGCAAATCATCGCGGTCTACTTCCCAATCCCTATCTATACGGGCAATCTTTATTCCATTCCATCGATCACACCCCAACTCGCCCACCCTCATAACAAAACTTTTTTTCTTAAAAAACCGTACTATCGTAAAGCGTGCGGCTCGTCATTACCCCTCCGCTCTCGCCCCGCTGTTCAGCACCAAGACTCCACACCCCCCCCACGAGAGGAGAAAAGAAAAGGGGATTAAACAAACCGACGTCCTTTTTCCTATTCTCCACACACACACCCTCACACTTACACCCCACACATCACATCACAATCGTTTCTCTCAGAGGGCTAGGGCGTTCGCCCCACATATCTAAAATAAAAAAGAAATTACATAATGCAACAACAACACTCTAAACGATAAATATAATTAACACACTACGCGCAGGCACAGGGATTCACAAGGCTACGGCTCGCTCTCCGGGAGTGCTCGCTGGGTTTTTCCTCCACGGCGAAGGGTCAAAATTGAAGGGTGTGGGATCTGTCCGAAAATCAGCGTCGGGTTTGTTCGAAACCACTCTGCTTGCGCCAAATCCCACCCCGCTTCGCCACACACACACAACCACACACCGGCAGTGAAGAGTGTGAAAAGATACAGTGGCCTCCCTCCTCCTCACATCATCCTCACTCGCTCCTCTCCTCTACAATTATTGATTATTAATTATTACACACCACCTTTTCTTCTACATCACACACCGTTCTACACCCTTTACAGCCAAATCCAGAGAATATAATAATAGCCATCGAGCCCTCTATGCCGTCCATCTAGACACTAATCATACACTTCTTTTTTTTATTTTCGAGCACTATTTCTTTACACACTACAGCCGCTAAATTGAACTGTTGAATTCGGTTGCCTTTGTAATAGTAATATCCCCTTCAAAAGTTTGGAAGTTCAAATTACATGCCATTACCGTGGCTTAACTTCTGATGATTGATTATACTTTCGCTCCTGTTGCTTAAACAGGAAAATTGTTTTGATCTTCTGTGGCCAAATTGTTATCATCTTGCTCAATCTTTCTGGGATTATTTAATAAAATATGTTAACTTCTTGAGTTTAGTAGAAGAGATGGTTGAGTTCTATGCAAAGAGTCTTGAGGGAGTCTGTTTGATTCCTTGTATTTGTATACTTGGTGTGTTAAACAGTGTGTCTGAAGACAAGACTCTGGTGATACTTCTGGTTATTCTTAATTCTGCTTCAATTTTAAAGCATGGTTGTAAATCAGCGATTGGTACTACAAAAATAGATTCTAACCATACTCAAGTAGTGTAGATCATGTTTAACTGTGCCGATCGTCGAATTGGAAGCTCCATAATCGAAAATAAATCGGTAGCAATGGAGCCCACTTGCTACTGATAGTCTTCTAACTCAACTATATATATATATATATATATATATATATTCCTGGAACTTATGATCCAAAACCAATCAGCTTATAATGCATTAGATTTTTCAGCAGAAAATTATAATCAAAGTTTATACTCTTGATAACTTCTCAGGATGGAAGGTGCTAAGTCATATGCATGGCGCCGTGCTCTTATCTGGGTACTGATATTTTTGAAAGTGGAAGGTTATTTTGTGGATATCACATATGTCGAAGACGCTGTAGCAAAAGGGGCAGGTAAATAATCGTGCCAATATCCAAATGCTCATTCCAATTGAGTTGGTATCATTACTTGTATTTCCTTTTGTCTTTTAAAAATGTTAACCACATCAAATACTTTGGTGTGAACTGGGCTACTTGATTTGTTTCTTTTCTGGTTTATTTTCTAAGCTGTCTCTTCTGTTTTGCCCATAATCCACCTTCTTTTTGAATAAAAATGCAGTTTGTTTGGATGGAAGCCCACCTGCATATCATCTGTCCCCAGGTTTTGGGTCAGGGGTGAACAATTGGTTGGTTCAGATTGAGGTCAGTATATCATATTGTACTATTTGGGTCAATCAAAGAGTGAACTTGTTTGTTTCTAATTGATATTTTGCAATCTCTTTCTTTGTAATAATTACTTTATCACATTTAGTTGGAATTTGTTTCCCTTCAAATCTCAGGGAGGAGGATGGTGCAACAATGTTACAACTTGCCTGGCGCGCAAGGTTACACGTTTAGGATCCTCTAAGCAAATGGTGAAGCAGCTGGCATTTTCTGGAATCCTAAGCAACACTCCTCCACTTAATCCAGGTTTGTCCTACGATAGCTATCTGTTCGTTACAAGAGGAACCGGCAAATTTCTTTCTGTTTCTGAATTCCTTTTGGTAGCAATATGTTCCTTTCGTGATTCCAGATATTGTGACTAATGGGCTTGCCTTAGCTAGTTGCTATAGCCTTTAAGGACATGTATAACTCCCTCTTAGCCACAGCATTTAACATATCATAGAATGCCGTGTGCTTGATTACATGAGCAGGTCAAAGAAAAACTTTATTAATTCGATTTTCTCCCACACGTGACTTGAAGCTTTTAACACCTAATAAAAAGTGAAGAAACTTGAGATTATGTAGTAGTATGAGTTCTAAACTGATATGCACATTGTTCTGTATTCTTTCTTGTGTTGGCTGGACTGCCATTCCCAGATTTCTATAATTGGAATAAGGTCAAGGTTCGTTATTGTGATGGTTCATCATTTACTGGTGACGTAGAAAGAGTAGATCCTGTGAGTCTCACGTACCTTGATTTCTCATCTCTTTTTATTTATTTATTTTTTCCTGTTGCGACTTCGCAATAGTTTAGTCATTATTAGGTACAACATCAGAAATATTCATAGATTAACTTTTGCTTTTGTATGGGCATATAAGTAGGTAACCAATCTTCACTACAGAGGAGCAAGGGTGTGGCTTGCTATTATGGAGGATCTGCTTGCCCGAGGAATGGACAAGGCCGAGAATGTGTGCTTCCTATGAATCCTAACTTTCCCTTTTAAAAAAGAGAAGAAAATTACAAGAGTAGTCTTTAGAAACTTTAAATTCTCGCAGGCTCTTCTTTCTGGGTGTTCAGCTGGTGGGTTGACATCCTTACTTCACTGTGATAACTTTCGTGCACTTTTACCAACGGGTGCCAATGTAAAATGCCTCTCTGATGCTGGTTATTTTATTAATGTGTAAGATCCTTTTTAATCTTTTTCCTTCTTAGTCAGAAGTTCTTTTTCTATGTATAAGATTCCTCAAATCCACAGAGTAGGCTTGTTGATCATATCTATCTACAAGCTTACCATCTCAAGTTGCTTATGACTCTATTTTCTTATCTCTTCTTAACGACAGGAAGGATATTACTGGAACAGCTCACATTGCTGCATTCTTTGATGATGTGGTGACAACACATGTATGCCATAGATTGATTTTGAATTCCGATGAAAAGTTTACAGGGGATTTGCAATTTGTAGCCAATGTACTTTGATTCAACTCTATTTATTTCTGATGTTTGTCCATTGCTTATTCGTTTCATGACCTTAGGGCTCGGCAAAGAATTTGCCATCTTTTTGCACTTCAAGAATGGCTCTGGGCTTGGTAAGTACATTTGTACATCAAACATGAACTTCTTACTTTAGAGAAACCATGCTGTCTTGTCAGCACATTTTTCTGCAATTGCAGTGTCTTTTTCCCCAGTACTTGGTGCAGCAGATACAAACGCCACTCTTCATATTAAATGCGGCATATGATTCATGGCAGGTTAGCTTCTAATCATTGATGCTAATGTATTTATAACAAGAATGTAGAGAGAATGAACTTAACAAAATATCTTTGTTAACTCAATTTTTCGGATAATTTATTTACTTCTTTGAAATGGTGATTGAGCTTTTTATCTTGCCGTTTGTAGTAGGAGAGACTCATTTTTCTGTAGATGGTAAATGTAAAATTTCTTCAGATACTTTATTTTTTTTGTCATGTATTCATATAGTGAGAAGTGCGTACGTAACTACTATAGGTGCTTCTCCATTTTAGATAAAGAATATTTTGGCACCGGGTGTTGCTGATCCCCATGGTACTTGGCATGACTGTAAGCTTGATATAAAACAGTGCTCTTCATCTCAACTTCAAATCATGCAAGGTTAGTGCTCTCCGATACAGCCAGTTGCTCTAATTGTTATGCTGTAGGAACTTGTAGTGAGGCGGAGCTGTTAAGCATTAGAATAGTGTTTTAAATTCTGTGTGATGGCTTAGCAAATGTTCATGCTGTTTTAACTTCTTAGCTGGCATGGAGACCAAGGGAATTCTGATTGGTTCAGCAAATCTCTGTACTATTTTTAATTTGGTGTAACAGGTTTCAGAACGGAATTTCTGGATGTGTTGGCTGAACTTGGAAGCTCTTCGTCTAGAGGGATGTTTATAAACTCCTGCTATGCCCATTGCCAATCAGAGATGCAGGAGACGTGGCTCGCATCCAATTCTCCCATGCTTCAAAATACTGTAAGGCTTTCAACTTCAAACTATCGAACCATAAAGCAACTCCAAACCATAAAACACCAGCCTAGATCCTGCTTTTCTTCTGGTCTTCAAGCATGCAAAAAAGACTTCAGACCTCTCAGAATACTTTTAACTCTTTCCTTTTTCCCGTGCAGACAATTGGAAAGGCTGTAGGAGACTGGTTTTACGGTCGCAGTGCCTTTCAGAAGATCGACTGCCCTTACCCGTGTGACTCCACTTGCCATAACCGCATATTTGAGGACTACTCGGCCGCATAGCAATTACAGTACCCTTGCCTCTTATTCTCATTCATTATATTGTATCTGTTCGAGTAATTTATGCTCAAAATTGAGCAAGTGCTAAAGAATAATCTCTTCAAGAATAACAAAATGTATAAGAATTTGACTTCACGGGTACTTTCAATCAAAGTTCTTTTATTTGTCCGGCAGATCTGCATGAGATTAAATTCTTTATTTCTGGGGTGTTAAGGAGACACCATTTGATATCTAAAGAGACACTTTGGTGAAATAAAGCGATGATATTCAGATAAAGCTAATCTTTATATAGAAAATATCATATTCACAATATTTACCACCACCACCCTCCCGTAGAAGTATATCTAGTACATGAGGAAGAATTTAGAAGTGTTTTTCCCTGACAAAACCTTAGGCAACACTATGCCTACGTACGTAGCTACCTCAAATGGATCGCGACCGGTCTAACAAGTCAGTAAGCTAAGCCCAAACAACAAAATAAAAGATTGTTAAGATTCAGATTTGGTAGGGGTGCGCCAGGCCCATGCAGCAGTGCAACGCATGGGCGACGCGCGAGGGCCCCGGCAGCGAGCTACCGTGGGTGGGCCCTCCCCCACATAAAAATTAATTTAATATCGAGGTGGGCGCATGGCCCACGTATCAGATATTAAACTGATAAGAACAGATACTACACTTGATCTTAGCCAAAAGGCCGAGAAAGGTATGCTTTGCTGAATGGGCCTCGGTCCGCGCTTAATTCCCACCGCCCGATGATAGCTGTTCACCGCTTTCGATGTGGGACTTTTCCTTTCTCTGCTGTTGCCTGTTGGCTGTTGGCATAGACGGGAAGTAAAAGAAGACGAGAAGAAGGGAGGCGGTGAGAAGATGAGACCCGAGCTCAAACTGCGTCGATCCGACATCCTCCTCTTCGAACGGGTCCGTTTGCCCCTGTGCTGGTTCTTCTATGAGTATGACTGCCTCCGGTCTCCAGTCTCCACCGCCTTGCTAGGGTTTTACTTGCAATTTCCCAACCGCACCCAAAACCCAAACTAGTGACCTAAAGTAGTCCTCCACCATTTCATTTCTCTTCGATCGCTCCTTCTCCTTCTGCTTCTCTCCGAGATGGCGGCGTCGGGCATGACCGGGCAGGGCTCGAGCTTGAAGAGGCGGGAGTCGACGGCGGCGACGAGGGAGGGGGATCAGCTCATTATCACCCCGCTGGGGGCCGGCAGTGAAGTGGGCCGCTCCTGCGTCTACATGTCCTACAAGGGGAAGATCGTCTTGGTGGGTTGGGTTGGGTTGGGTTGGGTTGCATTCTCGTTTGAGGGAGGTTTACGAACTAACTGAGTATTTCTTTCGGATTCTGATTCTGGTTTACAGTTCGATTGTGGGATACATCCGGCGTACTCCGGCATGGCCGCCCTGCCTTACTTCGATGAGATTGATCCTTCAACCATAGATGTGCTTCTCGTTACTCAGTATGCCTTGCTTTCTCTTTGCTCTGTCTTTCATTTCATCCCATAAGTACCCAAACTATATGTACACATTATTATTTTTCTTATTCTTTAAATTTCCTCTTATGCTTTTATCGCCTCTTATTTTCGGGATATCCTCGTGAAATCAAATGTAAACAGACTCTAATATGATAGCCATGTAATTGATTTGCAGCTTTCACCTTGATCATGCTGCGTCATTGCCATACTTCTTAGAGAAGGTATGCTTCGTTTTCTCTCACGTTGATCTAACTATCATACTTCTTGAACCTTGTAATCCTAATAGACAATCTGATTCTCAGACCACTTTCAAAGGGAGAGTTTTTATGACTCATGCAACAAAGGCCATTTACAAGCTGCTTCTGTCGGATTATGTCAAAGTGAGCAAAGTTTCTGTTGAGGATATGCTATATGATGAGCAAGACATTCTCCGCTCAATGGATAAGATAGAGGTACGTTAGTTGCCATTAGCTGGTTTTGAGGTAGTTTATGCTGATCCTATGCAATGCATAGATTCTGGAGGGTGATTTGATTGTTAAGTTTGAAGGGCGTGAATATGCCATCAACATGTTATTTGAGTGACATTTAGGACAAATTCTTTCGGGTTGGTTGTAAATTTATTGGATAGATGTAGGCATAGCAGAAAATTTGTGCATAAGATACTCCGCATCTCTGGTTTTTCGACTGTGAAATGAAAATGGCTTCATGATAATTTTTAATCTACCTTGCGTGCTAAAAACATAATTATCACATGAGTATCCTTGGCTTTTATCAGAATGTACAAATTTATATGAGTGAGGAAAGTTTTCAGTGCACCAGTTTATCATGCGGCTTCTACAATGAGCCATTAAAAATTGTTAGTACATAAGACAAAGCTCGTCAACCATATGTTTTCTTTTTACCACTCCTTGCTTTTCGAAATAACTAAGTACCTGTATTCTTTCCTCCATTCATCCAATCAGGGGGGAACTTTTGTAATATGACTGCCAAGTGGTTTCAGCATTACACGACGTCTTCTCAGTACTGTGTACTGCTCCCACTTTGATAAAAATATTGGTCTGTGAGTTTTCTTTTGATTTGATATAACAGCTGCAGATAGGTGATCTTCTGTGGTACTGGTCTGATATGACTGGAGGGAGTTCGTAGGGGGTTTATAGGGTCAGTGATAAAATAGAAGAGTTTTGAGTCGACAAAATGTTAGATGCCCAGTCTCTTGTGTTTTAATTCTCATTTCCTTTCTCGGAATAGATTAAATTAGTCATTTCTACTCTTATGTGAGCATTAGTTTTTCCGCAGTTTGTGTTGGACATCCAAGTGGTCTGCTGTCTGCAAGGCCTGCCCTGAAATATGTATAAGTTATTTGGAAGGTTTAGACAACTTACTATTATTGACAGAAATCGCACATGTGAAAATATAAAGTTTTCCTTCATGAGTGTAAGTATCCTGTTGCAGTGTCTTAGTATATAAAAAATGCGCGTAGCATGATAAATTCATGAGAAGATGCCTTACAATCTTGATTTGCTTTGGTGGTGAGGATGTACTCTCTGGTGAGAAATATGTGGTAAGGTGTGTCAGGGAAAAAAAAAAAAGAAGAGGGACTTCTTTTTGACTTCTCATGTCTTCGTCCTCTTGCTGGTGCTTAACAAGCTTTGTGAAAGGTGAACTAAACAAGGTGAATATACTGATGTCTCTCTCTGCAGGTGATCGATTTCCACCAGACGCTAGAGGTGAACGGGATCCGTTTCTGGTGCTACACTGCAGGCCATGTCCTTGGCGCCGCAATGTTCATGGTCGACATCGCTGGAGTGCGGGTCCTATACACGGGCGACTACTCCCGTGAGGAGGATCGTCACCTTCTCGCTGCTGAGATCCCCCAGTTCTCCCCTGACATCTGTATCATCGAGTCCACGTACGGCGTTCAGCTCCACCAGCCACGTCTGGCCCGTGAGAAACGCTTCACCGAAATCATTCACTCCACCGTCTCCCAGGGCGGCCGTGTCCTCATCCCTGCTTTCGCCCTCGGGAGAGCCCAAGAGCTTCTTCTCATTCTTGATGAATACTGGTCCAATCACCCCGATCTCCATAACATTCCAATATATTATGCCTCCCCTCTTGCCAAGAGGTGTATGGCTGTCTACCAGACCTACATAAATTCCATGAATGAGAGGATAAGGAACCAGTTTGCAAAGTCCAACCCTTTCGATTTCAAGCACATATCTCCATTGAAGAGCATAGAGAATTTCAATGATGTGGGCCCATCAGTGGTGATGGCCAGCCCAGGTAGCCTACAGAGCGGGCTTTCCCGGCAGCTATTTGATAAATGGTGCTCAGATAAGAAAAATGCCTGTGTCCTTCCGGGGTATGTCATGGAAGGGACGCTCGCGAAGACCATCATTAATGAACCGAAGGAAGTCACCCTCATGAATGGGCTCACTGCCCCTCTCAACATGCAGGTCTACTACATCTCCTTCTCCGCCCATGCAGATTTCGCTCAGACAAGCGCCTTCTTGAATGAGCTAATGCCGCCCAACATTATTCTTGTACATGGAGAAGCTAATGAGATGGCACGGCTCAAGCAGAACCTTATAACTCAGTTCACTGGTACAAATACAAAGATCATATCCCCCAAGAACTGCCAATCTGTGGAGATGTACTTTAGTTCTGAGAAGATGGCTAAAACTATTGGACGGCTGGCCGAGAAGGTACCGGATGTTGGGGAGACTGTAAGCGGCTTACTTGTCAAGAAGGGCTTCACGTATCAGATTATGGCGCCAGAGGACCTCCATGTATTCTCACAGCTATCGACAGCTAATATTACCCAAAGGATCTCTGTCCCTTATTCGGGCTCGTTCGAAGTCATAAAGTATAGGCTAAAGCAAATTTACGAGAGTGTTGAATCCCCATCTCAAGAGGCTGATGCCCCTACTTTGGTTGTGCACGAAAGGGTCACTATAAAGCAAGAGTCGGAGAATTACGTGACGATGCAGTGGTCCTCCGATCCAATAAGTGATATGGTTTCTGATTCTGTTGTGGCTATGATCTTGAATATTAACCGAGAAGGCCCTAAGGTGACCCCAGTAGAGGAAGCTACCAGGACTCAGGAAGAGACGGAAAAGATGGCACACAAGGTAATATATGCTCTGATGGTCTCTCTCTTTGGGGATGTCAAAGTTGCGGAGGAAGGGAAGTTGGTTATTACCGTGGACGGGGATGTGGCACAGCTGAATGGCAAGAATGGTGAGGTGGAATGCGAGAACGAGGGGTTGAAGGAAAGGGTGAGGATGGCATTTCGGAGGATTCAGGGTGCTGTGAGACCGATTCCTCTTACCGCATAATTTCTGGCCTTAGTTTTTGGAGGATACTTTTGTTGTTAATGGATATACCGGACCGAAGCCAAGTGATAAATGTTTCATGAACTACGTATTTTATATTCACTGATATTAATTACTCGCACCAAAGAGCATTGTGTCCCTGCAGCTTAGCTTTTGTCAATATTTTCAGTTTTGAGAGTATTTTTGATAATGAGTAGAGCTACTATGCTGTCGGAAACATGGAGTATCTGATGCTTTTGATTTTTTTGCCTTTAGATTAGCTTATTTGATCATTTCTAATCTTTAAATTAATACTATTATCATGTGTGGACCACTCTACTTTAGGGGTACTAGTCAACCTTAGGGGGGAATTGTAATTATTTCAACCATATCATTTTTGATCCAAGGGTCAAAAAGTCGAAAGCATTAAATTCTCTATACTTTTGATAACATAGGAGCTCTATGCGCTTTGATAATTGTGTTGAAGCTTGCAACTGCTTTCTGAGTACATTGGAGTACGGTTGTTGTAACTTACCATGATCTATTGCTTAAGTAGCAATGAGTATCTCATGCACTACTCTGCAAGTAACTCTGTTATGTTTTGCATTGCATTAGGGGCAACAGACGGACAGTGCGGTCTGTATATGTATAATTTTGCATTTTGTAGCTCTCTTTTGTTGTCTGCAGCATGTACATGATCACTTACATGACGGCGCTCAGAAGAGTTTATTTGGTTCTCAATCACACACACAGGATGATAGAGAACGATGTTTGTTTGTAATACGCTAGTCAAAGAAATGCAAATGGTGCATACAGGTTCGAGCAGCAAGGAACGCCAAATAAAGATCAATCCAAAGATTTCCAGAACAGTAATAGCCCATGATGATGAAAAGAAAGAGAAAGTCTTGAGATACAGCTGATGGAGCACAGGTGTGAAAAAGAAGAAGGCTGAACCGAACCCTAACTAATTAAGATAATGTCCGTGTCCACGTCCTCCTCGATAATATGTTTCGTGTTCTGGGGCACTGGGAGACATGGTATAGGTGCTGTGTTATACTAGACTCGGCCGTCCCAGAGGCACTCGAGGGCGGCAGAGGGCCGTTGGAGGATGCGGGCGACGTCGGGAGGGGGGTTGAGGCCCATGGCGGCGGCGCGCTCCCACCTCTGCAGCCGGCCGAGCCCGATGCAGGGCCCGTACCTCATGTCCATGTCGAACTGCCTCAGCCTCTCCTCTTCTTCTCCGTAGTCATCTGAACGAACCAACGAACGAGCGAGTAATCTAATATTTTATTTATATATAATTATATAATATATCATCAGGGTAGGTTTTCAAATTATAGAGGAGAGGAGAGGAGAGGAGAGGAGAGGGGTTGGGGGAGGAGAGGGCTCTAACCCACCTACGAGATCCAAGGATCCGTGCGCGATGAGGGCCGGGGTCTGAGCCGGATCGGGAGCTCCGACGGACGCTCCGCCCGTGTGCTTGCCGCCCCATTCCTTCTTCTTGGAGTTGGAGGGGGCGGCTTTGTCTTTGGCCTTAGCCTGACCGCCGCCGCCCTTCTTCTTCGTCTGCCGGTAGAAACCCTTGATGTCCTTCGATGCCATTTTCTCTCTCTCTCTCTCTCTTTCCCCTCTCCCTCTCTCCTCCGTTAGACGGACGGATTCGAATTTTAAAACACGCGATAGGGCTCCCTTTTTTAAAAAAAACATATCATCATCGGTGCAGGGGAAAAAAAAATGAAGAAAATAACTTTCCACGTGGACGCTCACGATCTCGTTATCATCCAAGTCTTTCTTTGCTGCGATAGAAATAGGTTAGGGGAAAGAGTTTGGTTACTTTTCCCAGCCGTTTGATTTTGTTTGAGTGCATTTAAAACCGTCCGATCAAAACTAGATATATTCAATAAATAATTAATAAATAGTCATAATAATAATTGTTTGTGTTTATTTCCTTGCTGCATTTTGATTTGTGCGGTCCAAGTATGATATGAAGTGCAAAAAGATCCAGTCCCACGGATAGAGAGAGAATCTGTAGTGAGGATTGTGTGGGTTAGCTGCTGCTGCCCACAACACGCACGCACGCGCGCACGCACGCACAAAATAAAAACAAAAATAAAATTTAAAAAAAAAACCAAGGTTAAAAAAAGCGGGTGAGGAATTAAGGAAAGAAAGAAGATAAAAAGCATATGTATAAGTAAGAAGATAAAAAGCATAAAGAAGGCGCCATGATGTTGAGACAGGGAAGAGAGAATTTGGTGCGGAGCCATGTCGTCGTCGTCGTCCTCCCTTGTTCCACCTCTTCTCGTCCTATGCCCCAGCAACGCCGCCACCTCCTCCTCCTCCTCGCGTCTCCCTCCTCTCCTCCCTTCCTCCCTGACAACCCCAGCGGCGACGATACGAGAAGAATCCGACCATGCCAAGTCGCCGAAGCGGCCCACCGCGCTCCTCCGCGCCCGGCTGAGCCGGCTCTGCAAGGAGGGGCGCCTCGACCGCGCCCGCCGCCTCTTCGACTCGATCCTCCCCGGCGCCGCCGACCCCCCTCCGACCCTGCTCTGGAACACCCTCCTCATCGGCTACGTCTGCAACTCCCTCCCCGACGACGCCCTCCGCCTCTACGCCCTCATGAACATGAACAACTCCTTCCCCCGCTCCGCCTCCGCCTCCGCCTCCGACTCCGACCACTACACCTACTCCTCCGCTCTCAAGGCCTGCGCCCACTCCCGCCGCCTCCGCCTCGGCAGGTCCATCCACTGCCACCTCATCCGCCGCTCTTCTGCCCCGCCCAAGAACCCCGTCCTCAACAACTCCCTCCTCAACATGTACGCCTGCGCCTCCGACCCCGAGCCCGCTCGCCCCGACGTCGTCCGCGCGCTGTTCGACAGAATGCCCCGCAGAAACGCGGTGTCTTGGAACACTGTCGTTGCGTGGTACGTCAGATCCTGCCGCCCGAACGACGCCCTGGCGCTGTTCAAGTGCATGATCGAGGCGGGTATTAGGCCTTCTACAGTCAGTTTCGTCAACGTATTTCCGGCAGTGGCCGCAGCAGATGGTGTGATTTGCCACGATGCACTCTATGGATTGCTCATTAAGCACGGAAAAGAATATGCAGATGACCTGTTTGTCGTGAGTTCTGCGATATGTATGTTCTCTGAGCTCGGGGACATAAAATCTGCTCGGCAGGTCTTCGATCGAGCTGACGATAAAAACACCGAGGTGTGGAACACAATGATAAACGGGCATGTTCAGAATGGGCAATATGTTGAAGCCATTGATCTCTTCCTCCAGATACTGGGATCCGAGGCGGTCAATGCGGATGGCGTGACTTTCTTGTCTTCCCTAATGGCAATCTCTCAGTTACAGGATGTCAAGCTGGGCCAGCAGGTCCATGCTTATTTGATAAAGGACAATCTGTCGGCGGTTCCGTTGATTGTCCGCAATGCGCTCATCGTCATGTACTCGAGGTGCGGTCGTGTTCAATCTGCCTTTGATTTGTTTTGTCAAATGCCGAAGAGAGATATTGTATCTTGGAACACCATGATCACTTGTTTCGTGCAGAATGGTTTTGACTTGGAGGGCATATTGCTTGTCTACGAGATGCAAAAAAAGGGACTCATTGTTGATTCTGTCACTTCTACAGCCTTGCTTTCTGCCGCATCAAATCTGAGCAGTATCCGAATTGGAAAAGAGACACACGGGTATCTCCTCAGGCATGGAATACAGTTTGAAGGAATGGAAAGTTATCTCGTTGACATGTATGCAAAATCGGGCTGTGTTGAGACTGCACGACAGCTGTTTGATGGGAATTCCCCTCCCAACCGAGACCAAGTCACTTGGAATGCTATGATTGCTGGATATACACAAAGCGGACAGACTGAACAGGCTATCACAGTGTTCCGTGCAATGCTTGAAGAAGGCTGGGAACCAAATGCAGTGACTCTCTCACCACTGCTGTCTGCTTGTGATCCAGTTGGTGGAATACAAGCTGGTAAACAGATTCATGGGTTTGCAATTCGCCACTATCTGGATGATAATGTTTTTGTTGGTACAGCTCTCGTGGACATGTATTCCAAGTGTGGTGATATTTTCGCTGCGGAAAGAGTGTTTGAGGGAATGCCTGTAAAGAACACAGTCACTTACACGACAATGTTGTCCGCATTGGGTCAGCATGGGCTTGGTGCGAGAGCTTTGTCCCTCTTTCACACGATGGAAAAGTTGGGGACAAAGCCAGATGCTGTCACCTTCGTGGCAGTGATCTCAGCATGTAGTTACTCTGGGTTGGTCGATGATGGTCTTGCTGTATATTATTCGATGGAGAAATTTGGGATCGCGGCCACACCGGAGCATCACTGTTGTGTTGTGGACTTAATGGGCAGAGCTGGGAGAGTGGAGGAAGCATATGAGTTTGTTAACAGCTTGGGGGAGGATGGTAATTTCGTAGGAATCTGGGGATCGTTGCTTGCGGCATGTAAAGTGCATGGGAAGTTAGAGTTGGGAAAGCTGGTTTCAGAGAGGCTCTTTCAACTTGAGGAAGAATATGGGATTGCAGGCTACCATGTTCTTCATTCAAATTTACATGCTGTGGAGGGTAATTGGGACAATGTTGACAGGGTGAGGAAGGAGATGAGAGAGAGGGGGTTGAGGAAGGTGCCTGGATCCAGCTGGATTTATGTTGATAATGCAGCACACAGATTTAATTCTAGGGACCAAAAGCACCCAGAAAATTTCCAAATATACTCGATGTTGCAAGAGCTAACATTAGAGATGAAATCTTCTGGTTTTAAGACGCTAGATCCTTGCATTTTGGATGGGGTTGCTGAGTTCTGAATATCGTAGTATCTTTCAAGGCTAAACTTTGGCAACTCCCAAGTATTGGCGGTCAGAAGGAGACACTTAAGTAGAAAAAGGTGATTGACAAATCCTTTCCTCCAGGTGTTAACATTGCTTGTTCTTTGAAGAAGAGGGCCCTAGAATGTTAATGCAGATGTCATCAGCTGCTAGCGAGTAGAAGATCAGGCTGTGCGTTGTCACTGCATTGTCACTGCAAGTATGAGCAGAAGCAGTTAAATAATCGTGCGTCATGTTTATTACAAAGCCAGTCATTTTAACATCGATTACCCTGTTTTATACGCTCTTGCAGCCTATTTCACTTGACTGGGAGACGCGAAAATGAAAGCAGGAAAAAGGACCAAAAAAAAGAAAAAGAAAAAGAGGGGAGCCTTCGAATGTTGCTGTGTTGGCACTTGGCCAAATACATGTACAGTAGAAATGTATAGATGCCTAAAAGTTGTTGGCTATGAAGATTGTTTCCTGTGACCACTGTTCAGATATGCCAAGACATCAAATTTGATCATTTGAATCAATGAGATGAACTGTATGCGGTTAACAAAATACCTGAT
>NW_017891101.1:0-25293 GCF_001540865.1 Ananas comosus
AAGGGAGACTCTGTCCGTTAGTACAGGGGAAACCTGTCCATTCGGCGATGCGGCGCGCCGGACTCGGCCAAATAGGCGGTGTCGCGGTCGTGCAGTTGTACCTATTCTTTTGTTAACCCCGTGATGTATATGATACTTTTGGACAGTCACTTTAGTTGTGATACTCATTTTTTTGTTGATATTTCTTGGACTGGTACGCCTTTAATCTATTGTTGATTGTATTGTTGGTACTTGTACTTTTGCTCTGATATCAGGATAGAATTTTCTATGATCTTCTTCTATCGACTTGTTGCTTGTAGACGCCTTATATACTGCAGTAGTTTATGGCGGACAATCGTCTGTGCACGTACCGGATATTGCTTCGCTGTACCGGGGTGACAGATTATAGTCGGTATCGGCTTAGGGTTGAGTTTAGGACTACGTGAAACTTAGGCTGGTTGGGACTATAAGGATAGGCTCGTGAGAGCGTGTTAGTCGAGGTTAGAGTTGTTAGCGAAAGTACTTTGATTGGGACTTATTAACTCCGAATAGTAGGAGTTGATCGGGGGTGCAATTACTAACTTGCAGAGGGTCACGTGTGCGGCCGACAACGTGACATCGAAAGTTAGTATGCGTTACATCTCATTTGCTTTCGCTTAACTATGGTGTTTTATCCTCAAGAGGAATGTCGATAGTATAGGGTTTATTGACCTATGTTTGTTTGTGCTGCCCCAGCCTCAAGTGCCTTTGACGTCGGTCGCAAGCCCGCCGTAGGAAGCTGAGGCGGCGGATGCAGAGGAAGTGGGGACTTCTGGTTACGTCGACCGGATCTAGTGGGATCCATAGTTACAGGCATCAGCGCGATGCTGACGGATTTAGGTTACTCAGCAGGTGCCAGCAGACGACGCAGATGGATGTGGCGTGGACAGGAGACAGCGATGAATGAGGTTAGAGATCTTTTACATGCGACAGACGACCGACAGAGAGATTCCAGTTCGTGTACTGTCCAGATTCTGTACCTGAAGTTACCAGGAGGCGGACCACAGTGGGAGCACAGTCAGCCTGTACTGGACACCCCAGGTTAGCTCGAGGGCAGAGAGCCCGACAGAGACAGGTAGTTACCACCACCATACCCGTAGAGGATCTGGGACCGTGCTTTTACCGAATTGTGGGAGTTGAGGAGCTCTGATGAGCGGCATGATGGGAACGACATGAGCATGAATTCCGTCGCGGCAACATCGTGTCTTTGATGGGAGGAAGGCGGATCAATTGGGTGGTTCGAGAAATGGTAATTGCACATGGAGAAGCCTATGTCTATTGACACTTTGTCGAGAGCGTACCGAGCTTTTGGTGGTGCGACACGACACCTAGACGGCGAGCTTAAGGGTGTGCGCGGTGGGTGGAATCGTAGAGGATCCCGTGTGATTTTCTATTTCTGCTATCACCTGGGACGAGGGTCAAGAATGTTGTTGAGACCTATTTTCCACAGATCCGCAGGTGAGATGAAGATGGAAAGAGATCTGAGAAATTAGTTGAGACGCGGGGACAGGACGGTGGCAGAGTAATGAGGCGGAGGAGTTCTCCGATTACTGCACTGTGTTTTTGTAGTTTCGAGACGATTGAGAAAGACCAAGGCTCGTATCGTTTGAGCGTGGCGTTTGCTGCCTGCGATTTCAGATTGGTTCCAGGGCTCAAACCTCTCCACTTACGTGATGTCGGAACGACTTGATGTGGAGAAAGGAGCGGAATCATGAAGGAAAGAGACGTTGTGGATCGACGGTAAGGAAAGACCAGTAGCTGAGAGCAGTGGCAGGTCCTTCAGGAGGAGCGCAAAACGTATCGACGGGGACAGTAGGACAGTCGAGGCGGTCGAGGTTCTTACAGCACCCCGTGGAGACCGAGCGTCGTCGACACCGCGTTGTGTTATCTGTGGTGGGCCTCAGATACCGCCACATTGTCAAGCGGGGGGCAGTATATTTTCTTGGGCCAGAGAGCGGCCACGGTCATTCGTGTGTCCGAGAGTTCGTTTGCCTGCACCCTCGTCAGCTTGTTTGCACTGCATCTTTCAGCTCGAGCCAGGGGACCCGACAGCCACCTATCAGTCTAGGCACCACCGGGACAGCGGGCAGTCGGAGAGCTCGCAGCAGGGTTCGAGTGTGCGGATGTATGCCGCTAGACGGAGGGCGCCGCAGCAGCACAGGAGGTTCGTAGCGAGGTATTATTATGCTTTATGATATTCGAGTTCGGTGCATATTATTTGATAATGGTGCTTCGCATTCTTTTATTGATCGGATAGTTTCGCCGAGTTGGCCATATCATTCTTTAGCACCTACTTTGCATCTGGGACAAGTATTGTATCTGACCATACCCTAATGTTCGATGAGTTTTGCGCCTCGCTGCCCAGTTAGGTGGCGACTGGATGTATGCCAGTGATTTATTGGCACTACACAACTAGGTGAGTTTGATGTAGTATTGGTATGATTGGTTGAAACGAGTATTATGACACCATAGTTGCACGAACAGAACGGTGACCTTTAGAGAACGGTGCAGCAAGAGTTGTTTAAAAGGTTCGAGGTTCATTGTCGCAATTACTATTAGCTCTTCGCGAAGACCCGACAGTTTGATACGGAGAGGTGTGTAAGCCATCTGGCTAGCATCTCTGTGAGTGTGGTATGAAGCCATCAAGATGATGATACGTTGTCGCGAGAGATGTTAAAGATGTTGTTTCAGTGAATGCGGGTATGCCGCCTGATAGGGAGGTTGACGTTCTGTGATTGATCTTGTCCCGGGGCATCACCTATTTCTAAAGCGCCTTAAGAAGAATGGCACCTGCCTGAATTAAAAAGAGCTGAAGGCACAGTTGCAAGATACTTTTTAGCATAAAGGATTTATTGACGAGTGTTTGCCCTGGTGAGCACCTGTGTTGTATGTTAAGAAGGAAGTGTTGGGATCTCTGAGATTGTGCAGGTGGAATTATCGAGAAATCAACAGGTCCAATCAAGAACAAGAATCATTGCTAGAATTTGAGACTTATTCGATTCAGCTGCAAAGAGATCGAAGTATACTCAAGATTGATTTGACAATCTGTATCATCAGCTTAAGATCAAGCTGAAGATGTCTCTAAAACTGCTTTTAGAAACACGGTATGGAGCATGTATGAATTTACAGTCATGCATTTGTTGACTAATGCCCCAGCAGCTTTATGCGATTTTAATGAAACGCTGTCTTTAAGCCCTATTATGATAGATTTGTGGTAAGTTTTGATGATGACAGCTTGATATTAGTTCTCGAAGTGACAAGGAACATGAAGGACCATTTGAGAAGTGAGTGTTACAAGTACTTCCAGAGAAAGGAACTATTTGACAAGTATAAAGAAATAGCGAATTGGGTGGTTGGCTATCAAGAAGTGGCATTCTGGCCATGTGATTTCGAAACTGATGGGATAGTGTGTGATCCCAAGAAGATTGAAGCCGATTAAAGGAATTGCTAGGCGACATGTCACAGAAATTTCGACCAGTTTCCTTGGTTTGGGATTACTACGAGTCACGCCCGCCACCGCTACAATTTGGGCGGGCCGTGGGCGATGAACAGACGTCCAAACGGACAGAAGTCTCCCCTGTCCGCCAAGCTAAGCAAACAGATTCATGTAAAAGTGGGGTGTTACCAGGAATCAACTCATGAAGTACACATTCACAAGAGCACAACAATGCTAAACAAGGACGAGAGCAGATTACAAGTAAGAAACATATACAAGTACATCAAGAGAGAAGAGCTATTCTATTACATGCATTATGAACTTAATACATTCATTACATCTTTTACATTCTTACAAAATATAATTACAATTCACTCGAACCTCACCCTATACATCATCTACTCTCAAATATAAAAGAAGGTGACGGCTAGGTGCCAAAAGGAAGGTAGCTAGTGCGGACTAAAACGCCGCTGGCCCTGACCCGATCTCACGCTACCGGGTGATGCCCAGAAACTGGAACCTGTAGTAAAATGGGCGCTGTGAGAACTAACTTCCTTAGTTCCCAGTGGGTTCGGGCCGCCGACCGGCCGATGTTCCCCACTAGGTCCAAGCGGGCACAATAGATATTACAATAGTGGATGACAGAGGAGAATATATAGATAAGGAGCTGTTAAATTGACGGGAAATCAAGCTATTCTCTATGCCAATCATAATGTATGAATGCATGTCAATGAATTGGTAAGCAAACTAACCTTCATCATTCCATAAGTGTGAGCTATTCACTCGTTCAATACCAATCATTTACTGTTATTAATCTCATGGTTACCGAAGTCGCCTACAGCTCATAGCCATCTCGACGGTAAGAGAATTCAACTCACACTACGACCGAGACCGTTGGGGGGCATATTAGGCAATCCCTGGCGTGAACAACATCCGGAGCGCAACACTTTGTGGGGCTTCCATCACAAGATTGTAAACAGAACCGTGACTATGATCCAATCCTCTAAGCTCGGGCATACCCTGATCCTCTAGAGTCACAATCATAATATAGTCTATAGTGTCGCATTACACTATAACTAGATTTTGTCCGTTTGATCGCTATCGACTGAGATGCCACTCATTCATAGTTTTTTCTTTAATAGAATGTCACTGCGTTCATAGTTTCATTGACTAGGGCATCGGTATAATTTCTCTACATTATAGGGATACAAGACTCCACCCATCTCACCAATCCTCTACATCCAGTGTCCAATATATGCTACAGATATCATCAGGAAGGCATAAGGAAAGGCAATGCATAATAATCCTATAATGCAATAATACAGATGCAAAAGAATCGAAATATACTAAGACATAGAAGGGAGCCGATTGCCTTCGCGGATGGACCACACCCACCTCCTTGGCGATGCCCGACAATAGAAAGCTCTACGGTTGCGGGTCTTTGCACGTCGCTTTCACTCCTCGGGCAAAGCGAGGCCCTCGAGTACCCGACTTCGGCGTAACCCGCACCCGCCTAGTCGGCGATCGGCAAACCGTCTTCGCCGAGCCGTTTAGAGACTAGCAAGTTAGGTTTGCGACCTATTAGATAGATCAAAACCCTAATTTACCAAAACCCAATTCAAAACCCTAGGGGTCTCAACAACGGAGGAAATCCGTGTGCGAGCTTCGATGCGAAGCTCGAACCGTTTCGATTTATCCCAATTAGGTCCATTTGAACCATTCTAAACCCAAAAACCCAAAACCTGAGATTACATTTAAAGGGCGCGTGGAAGCTTTACCTCTTTGAAGCAGCTCATAAGCTTGCCTTAGCTTGAAGGAGGGAGAGAAGAAAGACTTTTTTCTCTTCTTGATTCTCTTTTCAATTCTTCCTCTTTTCCTTCCTTTCTTTCTTCTCCTTCTGTCTCTTTCTTTTTTTTCTTTCCTAGAGAGAGAAGGGGAAAGAGTGACAGAAAGAGAGAGATCGAGAGCAGCTGAGAGAGAGTAGAGAGGGGTCCCCGACCTGCTAATAAATGGCCATTTGCATAAAAGCCCCTCAACTTTCACCCTAGTGCAACTACCTCACTGGGCAGTTTTCGCGCGGGAGGGACCGGTCCAAGCTCGGGGAGACGGTCCCCGAAAGCATGCCATTTCGCGCAGAGGGGATTTCTAGTTCTGAACCGGTTCTGGAGAGACCGGTCCCCGGGAGACCGGTCCTTGTCGAGAGACGGTTCCGAAGCTGCATTTCGGACTTAGACAAATATTGCAAAATCTCGTCGGACCAACGTTCGCGGACCGGTCCCGGCCATCAGGGACGGTCTCATCAGAGAGACCTCCGCACCACGCCTGATGGGAACCGGTCCTCCTGCGGAGGGGACCAGGTCCCGAGAGAATTCCTGTCCAAGTGCAGCTTTTTGGCACTGGTGCTCCCTGGCGGACCCTGTCTTTAATGCACTTTATGCATTATAGTCGACCTTCGGACTTTCCGAAAGTCGTTACACCCTCGACGACATAGATCGTTCTAAATCGAAGTCCTATATCCTCGGAGTTCTCGAAACTTCACTTCTTACAACGAAGATTTGTAGAGGGATTTGCAAAGATGTCTACTCCTCTCACTCAGACTTACAATAAAGCAGCTAAGTTTCTGTGGAACGAAGCGCAACATCTGTGAAAGAAGCTTTCAAGAGTTGTAAGGAACGAATGACTACCGCCCGATTCTGGGCAAAAAATAGCCTGTACTGAAGTACGAGACAATTAAATGGTGATTGATACAGCGATTGCGTCGCTGAATGACTAGGGGATGTGTTCTAATGCAGAATGCAGAGTAATTGCCTAATGCTCTCGCAGTTAAGGATATATTAAAAGAACTACCCATACACATGATTTGGTAAATTTAGCAGCGTGCTGATATTGCCTTTAAAGCTGTTGGGGCCATATCTCTACGGCAGATGCGTTGCGAAGTGCTACACAGATATAAAGCTTAACAGTATTAGTTTAACTCAGAAGGATTAAAGCTGGCAGGCACGTAATGAAGGTTGGAGGTTGCTCCAAAGATTATGCATTTTTGACCATTCTTCTTAGCATCTCAGGGAAAAGTAATGTCCTGTAGAAGATGCTTAAGCCCGAAAAAATCGACGGCAAAATTTGGCGATTGTCGAATAACAATGCCAACACTTTGTGTAAAGGAATGAGCCAATTGTTAATTTGGGAAGTTGTAGCTCCTGATTACGCGTTGGAGATTAATGTCTTAGTGGTGATCCACCCTGAATCGACGAATTAAAGAAAAGCAAACTTCAAGATGAATTCCTTGCATGAAGATTCAAGATAAGATCACTGTTATCATGGGTTGATAGTGATTTTCGAGCTAGATGATCTCAGGGATTTTGAAATTCTCGGTGATAGGCTTGTGTACGCCAGTTAGATTTCTGAGCTATTAAAGAAGAAATCTTGCAGAAGCACATCCGGGCACCATATACTGTACATCGTGGAAGTACAAAAATGTATAAGGTTTGAAGTTAACTTACTGGTGGGTAGAATGAAAGGAAGGTTGCGGACTACGCTGGCTAATGTTTACAACGTGTCAGCAGGGTTAAAGCTGTAACATCGACTTCTGCGCGCTGGAAACTCAGAGCTACCATGACCAGCGCCTGTCGCGTAGGTGTGGAAGTGGAGGATCACTATGGATTTCATCGTTGGAATTACCCGTCGCACAAGCAGCGGTCACGATGCAATTTGTGGTAAGTGCGATTGACCTTAAATCTGACCCAACTTTATTCAATCACACGACTTTGTCAAGTCGAGATAGAAACTTGCCCACAAGTGTACGCTTGATAAATTGTGCGATACAGAAGTACCAGCTCTATTGTTGCTGACCGAGACACCGATTCGTTTCAATTTTTGGAGAAGTGTTACCGGAGGCCTTGGTACCCGACTGACGATTTAGGTACTGCTTTCACCCAAGAGTGATGTGTTCACGCCCGGAGCTATACAATTTGGGCTCGCGGCAGCAGAGTCGAGACAGAACGGACCCGAACGGACAGAGTTTCCCTATCTGCCCAAGCGCTTCATCACGTGGACAATTTACAAGAGATTGAAATGCAACTGTCGGAAACATGACAAACCAGCTTCGAGGGTAAGCAATAGGCCATTTGTGAAGAAAGGAAAACTTAAACATACACAAGTTAAAATGATTCATTTAGATCATTGAATTTTGCAATTCTTCAAAATTTACATTCTTTGATCATTTCTTTTACGATCATTTCTCAAAGATGAACATTAATTTCCTTTCTTTACTTTACTTTACAACCATCAAAAATTCTTAAAATCACTCAACCAAGATTGATAAAGGGGTAAAACTATAACAAATGTTAACCCAACTCCGGTTGCCTCTGACTACGAGTCCGATACCTTTACCGCGGGTCGCTCGCCGTCGCTCGGGGTCCCGGTCTGCTGGAATCCCGCGCCCCGGGTGAACTCCACAACAAACCGTTCCCAGTGGGTTCAGGCCCAATCACACCGGACTTTCCACTAGGGATACTCAGGCATAATAGAAAGGGATAAGCCTTGAATATGGTAAACCAATCTATAACATTATGCTGAAGTTGTAATATGCCTGAACAAAAGCAAGGAATATGCTCAACATTAATAGATGCAGATTATGCATGTTCTTTAGTTCTTTTCACTTTACTCTTTGTTCTTTGCTCTTTGTTCTTTGCTCTTTAATCATTAAGGCTAACCCGGGGGTTTCGCCACATTAACTTGCCTCACGTTAAGTCCATCATCGCAGGTACTCACCAGCTAGGACCGTCCTTACGGGTCTACTCCAACCCGAATGCATAACTCCGGAGCGCATCGCCCGAGGGGGAGCGACCGCCCTCGAGCACGGAACTCAACAGCAAGTATGAGCATATCCTTAACTCAAAGGATTATAGTTCAATCTTGACTTTACACTAGCTCTAGTGTTCTTTACATCACTTTATGTTGCAAACTCATGCAATTACATTCTTTACACTTCTTTACTCTTGCTAACTCTAGCATTCTTGTTCTTATTACCCACTTTACTTTAGCTTTACACGTCGTCATTTTCATCATTCTTTACATCACTTTAATTCTTTACTTCACACTAACTCTAGTGTCATTTTTCATTAGCTTCACCGAATGCCACTCGATCTATGTCATTGTGCCACTCTGTTCTTTTGCTCACTTTGGGTGCTCACTTTTCTCTCATGCATACATATAGGGTTTTTAACTTTCATAAGGTTCTTAACCATCACATTATGCAAGTTGTACTCACAATCATGCATCATCACATTCTTTTCATTACTTTACCCTAAAATGCATGCAACAATACATATAACATGTGCTCAAAGAATGACACATTAGGCATAGAGAGAATTTCAATGAGTTTGAGAAGCACCACCCACCTTGTAGGTCTCTTTAGGTGCTCCAATGATTTTCTTAGGATTTTTAGATGCCTCGTTCTTTACCTGCGGCAAAACGAACCCTAATTAGGCCATTTCGCTCATAACTTTACCTTGACTTTTCGTAACGTTAATCCGAGCGCACCAACGCGTCGGAAATACCCCCAATTAGGTTTTTGGAGGGTCAATTGCACTTAGAAACCCTCATGAGCAAAAGCCCCAAATTGGGTGCCCTAGCTCCAATGCACATCAAAACCTAGGGTTTGATCTCAAAGAGAAGCAAAAGTAGCTTCATTACACTCTAATTAGTCCATTAGAACCATTCTTAGGCTTTCCAAAACCCTAGTTTGGATTTCACCATTAGAGGTGGTCCAAGCTCACCTCTATAGCAAATCTAGGTTTTGATCTCTAAAGAAGCAAAAGAAAGCTTCAAAAGACTCTAAAAGCTCCATAAAAACCATTTCTAGGTTTATTCAAACCCATTTCTAGGGTTTTACTACATTAGGGTTAAGAGCTTACCTTGTAAGCTCTCCTTTCTTGCACTAGAGAGGAAGGAGATGGAGCCTCTTTGCTCCAAAAGCTTGCTTCTTCACCTTCTTCTCCTTCTTTTCCTTCTCTTCTTCCTTTCTTCTTCTTCTCCTTCTTTGTCTTCTAGAGAGAGAAAGGGAGGAGAGAGTGTGAGAGGGTGAGGGAATGAGAGAGGAAGGCTCTCTCAGCCCCAACATAACCCTTGGGTTGCAAAATTGCTAATAAACCCCTCAACTTTCATCTTAATACACTGCCTGGACTGGGCAGTTTTCGCAGGCAGGGACCGGTCTCCCCGAGCAGGGACCGGTCCCCGAAGGTCCACCCTGCGCAGCCAGAGTAGCCGCGCGCAATGCATCTGGTCCTTCCTTGGGGGACCGGTCTCTGGGGGACCGGTCTCTCAGACAGAGACCGGTTCCCGAGAGCTAACCTCCAGGACTTAGCCGATTTTCCGGCTGTCTCATTCTGCACGCGTTCGGGGACCGGTCTCTCCCACCAGGGACCGGTCCCCGAGAGCTCAAAATCTGCAGTTTTGCAGAATTTGATTCTCCAGCTCTCGAAAACCTCCCGTAACTCACTTTTACTCATTTTAACACCTGCGGACTTTTCGAAGTGTATCATCCTCGCACTTTGGTCAATTTGACTAAAGTTCGATCTTTTTATTTTCGGTATATTACAGATGGGCAGTCCGAGCGTACTATCCACACCCTTGAGGATATGTTACGGGCCTGTGTGATTGATTACCAGGGCAGTTGGCCACAGTTTTTGCCTATGGCTGAATTTGCTTATAACAACAGTTATCACGCAAGTATTCTGATGGCACCGTTTGAAGCCCTGTATGGTAGAAAGTGTAGATCACCACTTCATTGGAGTGAAGTGGGTGAGAGATTGGTTTTGGGTCCAGATGTATTACAAGAGGCTGAAGCTAAAGTTCGACTTGCTCGAGAACGTCTACTGACAGCTCAAAGTCGACAAAAGAGTTATGCGGACAAACGTCGGCGAGAATTGGAATTTCAAGTTGGCGATCATGTATTCCTAAAGGTTTCCCCGACGAAAGGAGTTAAGAGATTTGGCATTCGAGGAAAGTTGAGTCCTCGGTTCATTGGACCCTACGAGGTGTTGGAGCGGATAGGCCCCGTAGCGTATCGGCTTGCTTTGCCGCCAAATCTATCGGGAGTACATAATGTGTTTCATGTATCGACACTTCGAAAATATGTTTTTGATCCAACTCACATATTGGAGAGTACTCCAGTGAATTTACAAGAAGATTTGAGCTTCGAGGAGCATCCAGTAAAAATCCTAGCTCGGGAAGTAAAACGGCTTCGAAATCGCGAGATACCCTACGTGAAGATCCTTTGGAGCAATCACGATGAACGGGAAGCCACTTGGGAACTGGAGAGTGCGATGTTAGAGCACTATCCCCACCTATTCTCGATAGAATCTTGAGGTAAGTGCTTACAAGTTTCGCGGACGAAACTTCTTTTTAGGAGGGGTGAATGTAATACACTGGACTTTCGCAAATTGCAGAGTTCAAGTGGGTGGAATGAAGTGTGGAACTATTCTACATGTTCTAAATGACTTGGACAAGTTTTTGAACAAGTTAGAGAGTTATTGGAGGGTTAAAAGTGAGAAATTGTAGCAAACAGGCGAAATCAGCCTTTTTCTGCTTGTTGTACCGGTACAGCCATCACCTTGTACCGGTACAGACTGGCAGAAATCTGGCAGCAAGGCTAGTTTGGTAATTTCACCTTTGATCCCTATCTATTAGACCCCAGCTCGACCAGAGATGTTCAGATATGCATGTTTGAGCTCAGAGAAGTGCTCTTCCTTCTCTCTTTCTCTCTCTCTCTAGGGTTTCTCTCTCTCTACGAGGAAATCGCCGATTTTGCTCGTTTTCGTCGCCGCGCTTGTTCTTCGCTGTTTGCGAGCGTCGCAGAGCCCTTGTGGACATGTGAGGGAGTGTTTTGGACGGGTTTTCGCAGCCCTGGACCAGCAGGTCACTGGTTGGAAGCTTGAGAAGGTAATCGCCTCACTTTCGCCGTTATCGACGTCCTATTCGTCGATTTGAGTAATGATTTCGGGTTTTTGCTTCTTGCTGTGCTAGGCTGAGATTTCAGCCATTAAAGATGAGCTAATTAGCTGTGATTTAACCTTCTTAGACCAGGGATAAGCTACTTTGAAGCTTAAGCGGAATATTTAGCCATTTATGAAGCTTAATCGGAACTATACGCGGATTATTGATGCAATTTGGAATTTTCTCTTCGCAGCAGGTCTTCGAGTCTCGTTGAGCTGAACTTGTACTCTTAGAAGCTGGTTTGGAAGGTATTCTAACCTGAGGTAAGCAGGGATTTCAGTTAGAAAACTGAATTCGCAAGATTCCGACTATATTTGCTAATATATGATGATTTTGATGTCGTGTTGGTGTTGATCGCAGCGGGAGTTCGACCGACCTTTGGGTCATCCTTGGTTGGCTTTGAGAAGCCTTTAGAGACTTAATTGGAGGTACTAAAGTGAACCAAAACAGCGATTTATGTTACTACTTGATATGAGATGTGAATTGAGCCGAAATCGGACATTTCGGCCGTAGATTTAATCCGATCTTGACGTTTGTTTTTCAGCAGCATTGGGGCTTCGTTGAGCCGTTTGTGGGACTTCTTGTGGATACTTGGAGCCTTGTAATAGGTGGGTCGGACCTAACCAGAGCAAGTGAAGCTCCCCTATGTTCTATATGTATCTATAGAATAGAATAATCGCTTAGATGCATTGAGTGCATATGTGGTTGATAGAGAATTTGGAACATATCAGTGGGATGTGTGATGCTTAAGTAGAATAAATCTCTATAAAGTAGAGAACATATATACATGAAAGTATTTCTATTCATATTCAATACAGTTGAATGACTGATGAACAAGTGTAGGATGCACTTTAAAGTAGAGAACAATGACATTCTCTTGACTCTAACATAGAGAACTATGATATGCTCATGACTATGTTGATAGTGCCATACTTGTGGAAAGATTATAATGCTATGTGATTTAGCTTTACCATTACATGTTTACAATCTAGTGGATACTAGCTTCTGTTCCTATTTGTGTATTGACATTCCGATCAGAGGATCGAGGGTAAGAACCTTGTAAATGAAAATATGAAAATTGAGACATGTGGTCATTGGACTTTGCTTGCTTGCCATCGTGCTCATTCGCACACGCTTGTGAGGGTAGCTCCCTACAAGCCGGCACTCCGGAGTTGGCCTACGCGACAGTTGCTTGCTCGTGCGGGATTGGGTGCCGAAGTGGATTGCCGTGGGGAGTGTATACTACCACGGGGCCATTAGGCACGGCGCAAGCTGGACTACCTTGAGTAGGTCCTAGTGAATGAAAAGGAAAGTGAAAATGATAATGATAGTAATGAATGAGCATCAGTTATAGTGTACAGTAGTACTTACACTTCTGTGATTATGTTTATATTCATGTTTATAGTAGTTGTGATACTTCTATTATTCAGTTGATTCATTACTGCAGAAATCATGTTTACATGTTGAATACATGCCTGTTACCGGTTAGCACTGCATATTTCTATATCATGCACTTACTGCTTTTACTTACTTTCAGTACATCATGAGCCTAGTGGTGTAATTCGCCGAGGCTGGCGGCTTACCCACTGGGAACTATTGTTAATAGTTCTCACGCCCTTTTGGTGGTTGTTTTTGCAGAGCCATCTACAGGAGAGGCTAGGGATCGTGGCAAGGGAGTCGCGCCTAGCTAGGGACTACTAGGAGCGTGCTAGTCGATCACCTTGCTACTCGGGCTACGGCCGAGGGTGATGTCCCTATGTATAGATAGACCACCGTTGTACCTATTCTTTTGTTTACCCCGTGATGTATATGTACTTTTGGATAGTCACTTTAGTTGTGATACTCATCTTTTGGTTGAGATTTTTGGACTATACTCCTTTACTCTATTGTTGATTGTATTGTTGACTTGTACTTTGCTCTGATATCAGGATAGAATTTCCTATGATTTTCTTCCTATCGACTTGCTTGTTTGTAGACGCCTTATATACTGCAGGTGTATGGCGGGTCTGTTCACGTACCGGATATGCTTCCGCTGGTACCCGGGCGTGACACCCGCTAAGCCCACAAAGCTTCAGACCTCCATGACGTTCGTCGGGCGTGGCCACTTCTCGACCGCTTCGACTTTCCTCGGGTCAACCGAGACACCGCCCTCGGAAATCACATGCCCTAAGAAGGCAACCTCTCGAAGCCAGAAGTCACATTTCTTTAGCTTTGCGAATAGCTTCTCCTCCCGAAGGATTGGAAGCACTATCCGCAAATGCTCCGCGTGCTCCTCGTCACTCCGCGAATAGACCAAGATGTCGTCTATGAAGACCACGACAAATCGATCCAAGCACGCCCTAAACACATGGTTCATTAGATCCATGAACGCCGCCGGGGCATTAGTGAGCCCGAAAGGCATAACCGTGTACTCATAGTGTCCATAGCGCGTACGAAACACGGTCTTCTGAATATCCTCCGACTTAATCTTTAACTGATGGTAGCCGGACTGTAGGTCTATCTTCGAGTACACTCGTGACCCCTGTAATTGATCAAATAAGTTGTCGATTCGGGGCAACGGGTACTTATTCTTTATCGTGACCCTATAACAACTCTCGATAGTCCACGCAGAGTCGAAAAGAGCCATCCTTCTTGCGCACGAACAACACCGGCGCTCCCCACGGCGATACGCTCGGCCGGATAAACCCCTTGTCGAGGAGATCTTGCAACTGATCCCTCAGTTCCCTCATCTCCGCCGGCGCCATGCGGTATGGGGCCTTTGAGATTGGCGTCGTCCCGGGAATCAAGTCTATAACAAACTCGATCTCCCGATCCGGCGACATCCCCGGTAACTCCGTGGGAAATACATCTGGAAATTCCCGCACCACCGATAAATCCTCTAATTTCGGCACCACCTGGTCCACCTCCACGACGGTCGCCAAAAATGCCGCGCAACCGCCGCTAACCATCTTCCTAGCTCTCGTCGCCGATACTGTCGCGACGAAGCAAGAACTTCGACAAGCTTGGTAAACAAACTCCCCCTGTCCGGGCTCCCGAAAGGTGATCAATTTATTCTTACAATCGATCGTGGCGTAATACTTCGAGAGCCAGTCCATGCCTAAAATAACGTCGTACGCCTCCAGTTTAACGAGTTCCAACATCCGGATGGGCATTATCCAATCACCCACTTGCACCGGACACGACGAGCACTCCGTATAGGTATTAAATGACGAGTCGGGACCTTCGACTCGCCACTTGCCACTTACTTCTATGGGTATGTCATGCATGCGTGCAAATGCCCTACTAATAAATGAGTGCGTGGCACCCGTATCGAATATAGCTCTGGAGCGAACTCCATTGATTAGAACCATACCTGCCACAACATCAGGCTCTTCAACTTGGATAGGCTCCTCGACTTGGGCCTGAGCGGCGAACACCCGTCCGCTCGGCGCTGATCGAGTCACCTCCGGTTGGCGTGGCGCCAGTGCACGCCTTGCTGACACGGGGACATATGGGGCCCCTCCCTGATAAGGCGGGGGCGCTGGGGTTGATGCGACCGACGGAGTAGACGAGGCCCTTGCCGGACAGTAGCGGCTGATGTGTCCTTCTTATCCACAATTGAAACACCTTCCCTGTCGTTGTCTACACTGCGGTGCCCGATGGCCTCGATCTCCACAGATAGGGCACCGCTGCGGCCCACGGCCCCACGACTGTGACCGCGGATGCTTCGGGGGCCTCCTCGAACTAGATTGTCCCCCCGAACCGCCGCCCGATCGCTTCTTCCCCTTGTCTTAGGATCCGGCCAACAACTCGCGTTCCTCCCGCACGTGGGCATCTCCATGCTCTGCCCACAACGCCTTGTTGAAAACCTCGGCGAAAGTCGTGAGCTGGAACAATTGCACCGCCCGATATATCCACGGCCAGAGTCCCCGCAAGAACCACTCGGCTCGATCCGCGTCATCCTTAACAACGTCCTGGACGCAATCTATGATATGGGAGAACTCCTGCTCATAGTCCGCCACCGAACGGTCCCCCTGTCTCAATTTGCGAAACCTCTCCTTCAACTTCCGCTTCTCAGTGTCGGGGAAGTAATTTCCGAACATCTCCTTCTTAAACTCCTCCCAGAGCATTGGTGGAAGGTCAGAGGGTCGATCCCGCTTCAACCGCTTCCACCACACCTTCGCCGCCTTTTTAAGACAATGGGTGGCGAGAGGCACTTTATCCTTCTCCGGGGTATATAGGTCCTCGAAGAGGGTCTCCATAGAGTCAATCCAAGACTCCATTGCCGACGGCTCCACCTTTCCCCCTTCAAAAGTTGGTGGTTTAAACTTCATGAACTTCATCAGAGCCGTCAGCGCACATTCCCGCTCCACTTCGTCGGCCGTCGCATCAAGTGTCGCCGAACCCGAAGCTGTCGGAGGCGCACTTGTCGGCGGGGGAACTGCCGCCAGCGGAACCGCCGCCATGCCCTCACCCTGGGCCGCGACCGGCGTGCGTGCCGAAGGTGTGGGCGGATCGCGATCTCATGCTGCTTTCGCGGCCGCCGCCGCTTGCCGCTCCACAACTTCCTGGAGCTGCTCGAACCGAGCCTCCTGGCGCTGCATCGCGCCCAACATCGCAGCGACCTGCTCCCGTAGCTCCTGCACCTCCTCCGATCTTGGCTGCTCGGGCTCCGCAGAAGGCGGTACCGGAGTAGACCTGCGTACGTAACGCCTTGGGGACATTTGCTCCTGAAAAGCAACAACACGGTCAGTTATCTTAACCCGATAACTTCTCAACGTTCGCGAAACTAAACAACTCAACAATGAAATCGGGCGGAAGCTCGCAAGTGCTCTAGTGTTGGACTCTTATTGTTGCATCGTCGGCCGCCGACACAACCACTACGAGCCAAGAAACTAGTGTCACTTGGATCCGTCTCTATTCACAGCTAGAGACATAACACCAACTTCGACCCAATCAATCAACTTCCGCCAACGTCATTGGTTCACATTCACTGACGTCCCTATAACCTTAGGGTTTACCAACCTAGGGTCTCCTAGGTCATCCTAGACTATCTCTTTACTTGCTCCGGTGCTCTGATACCACTAGATCTGTCACGCCCCGAGACCGCTACCAATTTGGTCCGGCCCCGGGCGCGTCGAACAGACGCCGAACGGACAGGATCTCCCCTGTCCGCCCAAGGCTAATCAACAGATCATGTATAAGAATTTACCCAGGAATCAATTCATAAATACACGATCAAGAAGCACCACAAGTGCAACAACCAAGAGCAAGATACAAGTATGGAAACATATACAAGTACATAAAGAGAGAAGGTTCTATCTATTACATTCATTCAACTTAGTACATTTAGCTCAATCTTTTACATTCTTCCAAAAATATAAATACAAGCACTCAAACCTCACCCTATACATCATCTACTCTCAAATATAAATAAGGGTAGAGCTAATACAAAAGGGTAGGTGGCTAATGCAACTAGGGCGCCGGGCCCTTACCGCGATCCTCACGCTCGCCCGGGAAACTCGAACTCGGACCTGTAAAAAAGTGGGGTGAGAACTAATGTAACACACTGGACCTTTGCAAATTGCGAGGTTCGAGTGTTTGATTTGTGTGTCGAGCTTTTCCAGACTTTCTGGTAGGTCGTTGACAGTGTCCCGACCTATGGTTCGAGTCCCGAGAATTGTGGTTTAAAGCTGTGTACCAAAATCCAAAAAGTTGGATTTTTGGTCAGCTCTCGGGTGGCCTTCAGCAGGCCGTGTACCGGTACGGGTTCACTTGCTTTACCGGTACGGGGTTGATGGTTGTACCGGTACGTGGTTGTGTACCGGTACACAGAGCATTTCCCAGCGAACCCGAGGCTCGGGTTTGGCATTTCGTGGGCAGTGTACCGGTACACAAACCCGTGTACCGGTACACAGTGCAGAGCGGGCTGTTTTCGTGGAGGGGTGTTTTTGCAATTGTTGCAACACCTATATATAACACCCCAGCCCCTTTGTGAGCTCCTTTGAGCCCTAGACCAGTGGAGAAAAGGTGAGAACTCCTCCCCTATGGTTTCTTCTCCATTTTTGTTAGGTTTTTGCTAGTTTTGATCTCTTTTCTCTTCTCCTTCTTACTTTTTGTGGGTATTTCACCATTGGAGAAGTGTGAGATCTTGGTTGGAGCTTGTTTGAGGATTAACCTTCAACCCTAGAGGACTTTGGAGCTTGGTTTGGAGCTTTTAAGAGGTTTGTAGCTTTTTCTCTCCTCTAGATTCGGATTTTGTTGGATGTTACTAGATCAAACCCTAGATTTGGCATTTTAGGGTTAGATTTGGGGATTTTCGTTTTGAGGGCTTTTGTATCAAATTGATGGGTTTAGAACCTTTGCTTAGGTTAGATTGGAAGGACTCTAGCTCCCATTTGGAGATTGTGAGAGCTTCCTTCGCAATCGGTGAGTTTTTGTCAACCCTAGCCCTATATGCTTAATGATTGAGCTTAGCGTCCTTTGTTTCGACTAGATGACACTTGTTCTTGTACCTCTAAGGTACTAGGAGACTAGAGGACACCCTCGTTGGAGCGCACGAGGAGTTTCGTTGTCATCGGTGGGTTTGGCTTCCTTGAAATCGGAGGAAATTCCTCCTAAGTGGTTAAATGCTTTCTTTCTCTTCAAATTCATGCATATTCATGTTTAGTAGCATTTATGGAAATTTTGAATGCTTAGAACTCATATGTTACGCATCAAGAAAGTTACTCTATATAGTAGAGAGACAAATGTGCTTTGTTAATATGCATGCGACGAATACTCTATGAGATGATAGGAAATAAAGTTTCATGCTTCGATTTTGACTAGAAATTATAAGTTCTTGAATTTATTATTCATGTTGGGACAAAATGAGCCATAGTGTCATAAAGAGGTACTTGGACTAGAGAATTATTAAACTGCAACGTAGAGACTTGATAATAGGCCACCTTGACATCAACTATATTCCATATTTGAGATATAATGAAATAGTGACTTGGCCACGAGGACATTTGCTGTATACCATGTTACTGAACATGAGAATTTGGTACTTGCGACTGATCGTTTGATTACTTGCCATTGTGCTCATTCGCACATGCTTGTGAGGGTCGCTCCCTACAAGCCGGCACTCCGGAGATGGCCATCGCGATTCATACTCGCCGTGCGGGATTAGGCGCCGAAGTGGATTGCCGTGGGACAGGCCCATCCCTAGGATGGGGATGATGACTACCACGGGGCCATTAGGCTCGGCACCGGCCAGACAGCCTTCGGGTGGGTCTCAGGGCTATAGACAGCCTTCGGGTGGGTCTCTTCAGATTCGACTTGAGTATTCGTTATGACATGTGGACAGATGATGATTTAGAGTATTATTTGGACATTGACTAGAATAGTAAACAATAGAACTTTATTATTTCGCATTGTGAACATTATGATAGTTGGAGACTTTTACTTCATGCATAGTTGTTTCATACTTATGCTATTTAGGCTAAGTAGAGATATCATGTTATAGTAAGTTACATTTTACTTACCTTTCGCTTTTCTACATCTATAGTCACTAACCTCTTTTGTAGCTTTGGGCCTTGTGGTGCATTCACTGAAGTCAGTAATCGCCCACTGGGAACTATTTTTGATAGTTCTCACGCCCCTGTTTTATGGTTTCCTTTTCAGAGCCTTCGGCGCCGGCGGAGGCACGGGATCGCGGCAAGGGGATCGCGTAGCTAGCTAGCGAGGAGCTTACTTGCCTAGGTGGTTTACTCTTTCTTTTGTAGTTGAGAGAGTGAGAGTTTTGTACCCTGTAGAGAGACCACCTATGTATCTACTCTTAGCACTTGTATTTGGGATTTCCTATTGTATTTACTTTATGCCTTATTTAGTGGATTTACAGCTTTTCCTCATCCTTTGTTGTAGCATTTAGACATTTATTATGCTCTGATATTCCTAGATGTCCTTTAATATTGCTTTTATTATTGTTGTTCCTAGACGCCTTATACGTTTTAGACGTATGGCGGGTCTGGGCACGCGCCGGGCGGGCTTCCGCTGGGTCCCGGGGCGTGACAATATTTCAACATGCAAATGGACCAATTCCCCACAGACGACCAAAATGATGACTCGACACCTCCTATTGGCTCAGATGAGTCTCGGCGAGGTGACGCCCTTCACACTATGATCACAGAGCAACTGTGGAACAATAGATAGGAGGCTATATTGGAAATGATATAATTTTTATAAATTTGTGTGAACATGCTTTGTAATTTGCTTTATCTAGTTGTGTATCTTGTCTTCACCTTGAACCTACTTTGTTCTGTTGTTAAATTTCCCGTAATTGGATGTTTTTAACTATTTGCATTGTTACTTGCACTCCTGAATTGCTTTGTATGAGTTGGATGTTGATATTTTTCAATACAATGTCTCTTCTTCATCTTTTCTTGCCTTTGGGATTTTGTAATTAACATCCTTCTTGTATAGCTTCATGTTGTTTGGTTTTGTATAGTAGTAATTAAGCAGCATTGTATTTTATTATAATTTTGAATTAGATGTAATTAACAGCCTTCTTGTATAATTTAACAATATTAGTTTTATCTAACAATGACTTGAACTTCTTAAATTTAATTATTTTCTCTTTAGGATATGTTACTACCATAATTTCTAATGTGCTGACATTAAATTAAAAATAAAATTAATCTAGCAATCATGTGTATAAAATGTTCTCTTGTTTAGCTAAATGTTGCATCTAATTGGTTGGGTAACTTACAAAATATTTGCACATGAAAGCTAAGGGCAAAATTGGTATTTATAAAATTAATCTAACACTTTTTGTCACTATTCTTATTTATTCCAAGAAACTTACCAAACATAATTTCTGTTATTTTCAGAAATAATCGTTTTACAAACCAAATACTATTTTATTTTTATCCCTGATTATTCTAGAATAGCAGACTATTCCAGAATTAAACAAATTTATCCCCAAAATCATTATTCCCGAACTAAATGGTACCTAGTGACTTGGAGGTCCAAATAGTGCTTTTGCTAATTAATTAATGGTTTTTTTATGGATAATGTAATGCATAGATATAGATACGTGGATTCTTCCTTGTCACCCGATTTGCTAAAATAAAACCGCCCCGTTGTTGTTCTCCCACTCTAATCTTTCTTCTTCTTCAATGGGAGTCGTGGTTGTCGCCGCTGCGATTCGCTTCTCCTCTCATCCTCCTCCTCTTCCTCTTCCTCTTCCTCTTCGTCTTTCCCTCCCCTCCTCCTCCTCCACGCTCTTCTCCGTTCCCCTTCGCTCTCGCCCCATCCTTCGCTCCGTATCCATGGCCTCCTCCTCCTCCGCCTCCGCCTCCGTCGGTGAGCTCCTCTCCTTCGCCATTGCCCTCTCCTCATCCTCTTCCTCCTCCTCCTCCTCCTCCTCTTCCTCCTCCTCCTCTTATTCTTCGCACGACCCTAGGGTTTGGTTGCGTCAATGCGTGTTCTGGTCGATCGTGCTTAACTGGTTGGCCTTGCGATTGGGCTTAGGATTTAGATTCGATGAATAGCAGAATCTCATGAATAGTGGAATCTGATCTATTTTTCCCTGTTTTTTTTTATTAGCACCCCTTAGCCTTTCATTTGTTTTGATTTGAGTTATCTGAATCAAGAATTTTGAATTAAAATTAAAATTAATGGTTTCATGAGCTATTGGTTATTATTTATTTATTATGAAATCTACACTCAAGTAGTTAGAGTAGTGAAATTTGATAGAATCACTGCTGGAATCTTATGGAGAGAAATGATTGTTTCCTCACATGCTATGGGAGTAAGATGTTCCGAGTTCAAATCCCACCAAGACCCTAGCCTTTATTTTATTCCCTTCCATTTAATTCAAATTCACATTTCGAGCCCAGATGTTCGGGGGACTGTTGAATATAATATATTAAAGCCTTGTTTTCTGACAACTTTAAAGTTTTTGGACGAAAATATTTGTTTCACGTTATTTTACATGGTATCAGAGTCTCAGAGTATAAGGTCGTGAATTCAAATTCTGCCAGGCTCCTAGATTCAATTAATTTAATTTCCTTCCATTCAAATCCAAGTTCACGTTTTGGGCATGTCAAAAAATCTTGAACCTAGACGCGAGGGGGATTGCTGAATATAAAATATTAAACTAGTGTTATTTGGTAAAAGTCTTGAACCTACACGTGAGAGAGAGTGTTGAATATGAAATATTAAAATAGTGTTATTTGGTAGCTTAAGCGTTTGGAGTGTTGACTATAAAATATCAAATTAGTTATTTGGTAACTTAAGCTTTTGGAGACAAATGGTGGTTTCTTAATCTCTTTTTGGATGTCATTTTTGTTATTTAAGAATTTAACAGCAGTACTTTCAGGAAATACTGATTGTACAAATTTATTGGTATGCTATTATGCTTGTTTCTTTTGCCATTTTCAAAAGCACTACACATTATTTGATTTTGCAATTTCAGCCCACTTCGACTATGGCTCGTAATATATTTTTGAGGACCGAAATGCCTCCGGTTGAGATCTTTTGTGTGTAAATCTATCACAATGTTGGCGAAGGACCTTTAGATTCAGGACAACAGCTTTGGATCCAAAATTTGCAAAAATCCTCCTTGGATTTTGGTGATTAGGTTTTATAAGTTCATGCTTGATGAAATTATAATTGTAGTTTATCCAGTAGCCCTACTGTTATCGCCTGTTCATCCGCAGGTTCTTATCTGTGGTAGTGCAGCACTTATTTCAATGTATCTAATACCTTTTTGAAGGTTGATGGATTAGTGCATTTCAGAAAAAAGATCGATAGGTTAGTTAGCTAATTAACTGCTGAAAGGAGCCCTATGTGTAATGTGGAATAGTTGATCCTTTTACCAAATGGAGAACCTTTTTTCATCGTTTATGAAAGTTTGCAAATTCTATTTGTTGCTTGACGAAGAGGCAATGGATCTCGTGCGTATACGCTCTGAAGCTACCAAACTTAACAGTACTACTAAAACCAAGTATAATGTCCATGTTATCTTTTCCTAGTTGATAGTCATTGATGGCTAGTTTAGTCAGGAGCCTAACTGTGGAAATAAACCATGATTTATGATAAACTGATCATCCTCTTCGTTTCAATTAATGTGTTGGTGGTTTAGATTCTCCTTTTACCCTACATACAACTCTTATCGATTTTCTCCTCTCGAATGTGCCAATGCCCGATAAGGAATAGAATAAAACCATGTTATTTGACCTGTTCTGTTCCTAGCAAGGATTTAAGTGCCGTGGCATAGGGTCGTGTTGAGAATTTGTTGGTACGGAAGGTCATGGTGCATGCCATGTCTTGCCGGTGTGTGTCGATCATAAAATACATATGTGGCGACACACTATGACATGAAATATTTATTTTCTTTGGCACTAATATATTCTAGTTGCTTATTGTATATCTTTATCAAACCTTTTACACTTTATTGAGATAATTACTTCCTAATTTCAAAGAAGAGAGATTTTGAACCGTGCCTTGGGCACGGGGGGTTATATCGCGCCAATATTTTATCGGCATGGTAGGCATGGCCTGTGCCGATGGCCCTTAAATCTTTGGTTCTAAATTTATAGATTTATTTTGATAGCACCAGTTTGACACTATATTAAGGGATTGGAGGTTATGCTTTGCGTGCTGAAATTACTAATTTTATTCAAAAGGGTATTAAATCTAATAACAGACTGCCCATCGACGCAGGCCGTGATAATAACAATGAAATCAAATAGAAGAGGGGATTAAATCTAATAACAAGTGTTATTAAATCTAATAACAGACTGCTCTGATATGAAGTTGTGATTATAATGTTTGATTTTCTTGTGTAAGCACTAGTATTGCGTAAGCGTTTCAGAAGTTCCTTTTCTATCTTGAGGCTTTTACATATATATATCCCCACAACATCATCAGTTACAAGTTAACCTCTATAAAAAAAAATAATTTTTGCATATACCCTTGTTAGCGCAGTTTTTAAAAGCATATCCTTCTAAATTTCTAGGGTAGAAGTATAGAGGTGCTTGATGTATATATAATTTGAAAGCCTCTGTTTGCTTCATAGGTGCAGAAACTTCTTATGAGTCAGGAATGAAGTTATCTTGCTTTGACATTGTTGGAGAAAATGATCTGCTGATTGTGGGCCCAGGTGTTCTTGGTCGGATGGTAGCTGAAAAGTGGCAACAGGTTGTTGGGAATTATGGCTAATATTAAGATTTAGAATTACTTTCTTGAACCTTCTTAAAATTTAAACATCTTTTATTTGTGTTTGATCAGCGTAGACTGTTTTAATTAAAGTAAATACAGATTGTAATGTTAGTCATGTCATTAAGGAAATTCCTTGTTTCTTTCACTTCATTCCTAAAGACTGAAGACGCTGATGTTCTGCGCTGTTTTGTAGAAGATCTAGGGTTATGTATGTCATTCCAAGTGCCGGAACAATAAACTTATAACAAAATGAAGTAGTTCATCATATAGTATGATAGTAATAGAACTATGGAAATAAAACTGCAACATATTGGAGCCAAATAGATTACCTGTCAATTTTAGTTGGAGATGCATAGGTGGTGATAGAGATGACATTATCTGGGACAGAATATTATTCTGTGAGAATATTTTCAACCCAAGTTGTTAACTCTCTACCAGCTTAAGCTTTTAGAGACAAATAGTTGTTTCATATAATTTAACATGGTATTAGAGCAGGAGGTTCTGAGTTCAAGTCACGGCAAGCTCCTAGCATTATTGATTTCCTCTCATTTAATTCCACGTCATAGGGCTCTCAAGCCCAAACGTGAAGGTGAGTGTTAAATATAAAAATAAAATGAAAATATCATTCTCTACCAGCTTAAAATGATTGTGTCATATAATTTAACACGAGTAAACTCTAGGTGGCTTTAGATGTGAACTTTTCTTTAGTTAATTGCAACAGCTGATTCGTGCATTGATCTAGATCAAGGTTTAAAGTGCTGTGGCACGGGGCGTGCCGCTGTTTGCTTGGCACGGTATGGCACCGGCATGCTTCCGTGCCGATACCGTGCCGATACATAGTACGTTTGCATGCCGATGGATACGCATGCCGTCCTACTGGCACGCTTTGGTACGGATTTATTTCAGTTTTTTTAGTTCTAATAAGCTCTTATAATATTATTTTGAAAGATTTAATTAAAAATTATGAATATTTGCTATGTATAGCTTATTATATTCATCAATTAATATACTTGTAAGCTTTTTTGTATGTAAAATACAACTATATCTAATGCAGAATCGAAATTTTTATAGGTTAGAATTTTTAAAATGCGAAAACATCTTTCTTTCTTTTGACCATATTACAGTCTTTCTTTTATAAAATACAAAAAAAAAAATCAAATAAATCCAACTTGTTAACGTAAAGTTAAAAAAAAATTATTAAATCTTATTTTGTTTTTGCAGATCAATAACTGAGGGCAAATTTTTAATTTACAATATTGCGATCCCATACGGCCCAAGCCCTTTGGGGGCTGGCGCACCCCAAAAACAGTGCCCATTTTTGTTTCACAAATGGATAGTATTTAATCAAAAATTTTTTCACCACTGACGATAAAATTTTGGGGCCAAATTTAGAAAGGTAAAACAAAATAGAATTCAAAAACAAATTTTGTGAACAATGGATCAAGGCATAAATTTATTTTGCCTGTATAGAAGATTAAAATATGAAAGAATTAAAAAACTATATTATATCAATGGAACTTAAATTTATTTAGATTTATTTGTTCATTATAATTTATTTGCTTTTAATTTTTTTTGAATAGATCTAATAATTTTTTTGACAAAGTAAGATTAATTAAAAAAATAATTTTTTTTCAATACTTTTTAAATAAGTTTAATTG
>NW_017891102.1:0-25292 GCF_001540865.1 Ananas comosus
GCCGTAATCACCGAAAACCAAAGGAGATAGATAAACAAGATATATATATACTGTGATGCGAAGAGAAAACTACAGTAGCTATAACAGGTATATAAGAAGCAAGAACTAAAACTGCTACTGTATAGAATCAATACAAGTATGTCTCAATGTAATAAATCAGAAACTGTACCCAATCTGTGCCTGCTATATTGGTCCGCAGACCTCAAGCACTGCCTGTCACTATCTGCACCGACCTGATCCATCCGCCCTACAGGACGACCCATCCGGATAAGTACACCTCCGATCAGTGGCCAAACCGATCAGGTGTCATGAATACCCCCAAGTGCTGTGACTAAGTCATGCCAGTATGCTCAAACAAAAAAACCGGCTAAACCGGGTGCCTAGGCCGAAGCCAGAAACAAGGACGTATAACGCCGAACCACGATAGATATAAGGGCGTACAACGCCGAGCCACGATCAACCAGATCGAAATACATGACAAGAGAGTCGATGTGTTGCTTGGGCCCAAGGTCCACAGAGATGCGTAGTACAAATGCAAGCCTGCTCTACATGTCTATCCACAGCTATCCAAATGCAATCAACGAGATAAGATAACCGAACGATAAACAAACAACGACATGTAGAGACTATAATGCTGGAATAGAAAAACAGAAGGAGGTGAAACGCTCTCACCGACTACCAGCTCGAAGCACCCACCTGTACTAGTGTCGCACCTGTCTCCCAACTGTACACGATCGTCAACCGGACCTACGAAGGTCCACCAGGTTAGTAACCAACCCACTAACCCAAAGTACGAGACGCACAAACCCCCACACAAGTCCCCTGATCGGTTTTTCCAAAACCGATCACCGTAACTCACCGACAGTCCCGAAAAACACACCGGGACGCCGTCAGGACCCACTAAGTGTCCCGAAACTCACCGACTCGTGTCACGAGTCACCTGCTGCCCCAAAACACTCCGATTTGGATGTTTTGGCAGCAAACACAAGATAACACAACTACACAATTATCGCCGAATAATTGTACGAATCCGGGTTTCCGAAAGTGTCTATTTCGACATCGGAACCCACTGTCGCTCACCCATCGTCACCGAACCCACAAAATGATGATGGTGACCAGCCAACAAGGCTCAGCGGTAATTTACAGGATAACCAAACCACGTCGGAAGAAATTCGAACCGAAACCGCGTTCTTTTGGCGAATTTTGCCAAAAAACGCGTCGGAATCGACTCCTCGATTTTCGCAAAAGCTAACGGATCATGGACAATCAATCCAGAGGTCACTACACACACATACACACTGTAGCCACAAGGTGCACAATTGCACAAAAGCCCCTGTGTTTACATAAAATCCATCATTTTATGTAAATCGGGCGACTTCTATGACTCGTTCTCACAAACCGAGGACTTCTAAGGTCCGCCGAGATACGTACTGACAGGTCAAAACGTGCCGGAGGTCATGCTCATGATTCAGAGCGCAACGGTTCACTGTGGGAGGCGTGGAAGCAACCCGAAAATTCTGCGAACAGCGCGCAGTCGGAAAAAAACGCACCAAACAGAACGATACGACATCCGCTGATCCAAAATAAGGTGAGCACTGTGATCAGCACTGATCCACGATCACCATGCTCACCTCCAGAGGCATCGGAACAGCCTCGGATCGCCGTAAAAATGCGCATAATCCTGAAACAGCAGCCAAAAAGGCTCTAACGGAGCGACACCGCTGAAATAGTGGAATGGAGTCTCTCCGACAGACACTAAGGTGAGCACGATGATCAGCAATTTGTCACGATCATCTTGCTCCCTTCCGTAGAGATCAGGGAGGCTCGGAAAGCTCGGAACAGCAAACCGCCAAGATGAGCCCTATTTCGGGCTTAGCCGGAGCAAGCTTGCTCCGGCCGGCTTCCGGCGGCACGGCGGCGCACGCGGGGGCCAGGGAAGGGTGCGGGGGAGGTGAGGAATACGAGGCTCACCACAGATGGCGGTTGGAAACGGCAGCGGCGATGGTGGAACCAACCAAGCCCGTACGAGATCCGGCTCAGGTTCCAGAGCAGCTGCGGCCCCGGCGGCGGCCGGGGCAGGTCGGGGATGTCGGCGGCGGGTTTCCAGAGGCCGGAGGAGGAGGAAGGAGGCGGCGGGCGACAGCGGCGGCGGCCCGCGGCTCGGTGTGGCCGCCCGAGCTTGGCTCGGTCTGCAGGCTGGGGCGGCGACGCCGAAGGTGCGCGGCGGCGGCGGCGACTCGCTGGGGCGGCAACGTCCGACGGGGAGGGT
Source organism: Ananas comosus (assembly GCF_001540865.1). Classification (NCBI taxonomy): domain Eukaryota; kingdom Viridiplantae; phylum Streptophyta; class Magnoliopsida; order Poales; family Bromeliaceae; genus Ananas; species Ananas comosus. The sequence continues at coordinate 2,270 of NW_017891102.1, forward strand.
TGCCGAAGCTTCGGAGAAGGCGGCAGAGGTGGTCCAAGGGGCGGCGGTGCGAAGGCTAACCTCTGAAGCTCGGCTCAGCGCGAGCAGGTCTGGGCAGCCGCGGTTGGCAGAGGAGGCGGCGATGGCGGCCCGCAGAGGCGGCGGCGACCGGCCGGGGAGGGTCACCGGGCTCCGGGGACGACGGCGCGGCCGAGCCAAGGTGGCGGCAGCGCGGAGGAGGGCTGCCAAGTCGGCTCAGCCCGAGCAAGTCTGGGCAGCCGCGATTGACAGAGGCGGCGGCGGTGGCCGGCCGGAGCTCGGTCGGCGGCGGTCAGAGGGCGTGCAGCTAGGGCAGGGGAGCAAGGTGAAGGTGGCAGGGGCGACTAGCGTAGCTGGGGGCTCAACTAGGGCTCGGATCCCAAGAAAAACCCTAGAAAATATTATATATAGGCTAGCTAAAATGCAAATAACTCCTCCGAAGGTGGTTAATTGCAACCAAGCCCTCTACAGCGCGAGTAAAACGCACGAATACACCTTCACAATCAAATTCACGAGAAACGGCACATAAAATATCGCACTTTTTGCGAAAGTACCGTTTTGCCAACACCGACCTCTCCTCGATCAACGCGCAATCTCCGCAGATCCGTCGGTCAGATTTGCGAACGGATAGCACCAGTGCGATCAGCACGACGGAGACAACAAAGCTACAAATTTGGTTAACCTCGATCGACCACGGATTAGCGACGAAATCCGTTTTCTCTCCAAAAGGCAGAAATGACGCACAATTACATATAAAACATGTAATTTCGGATTTTCTCGAAATTCGTGCTTCAAACTCAAAATCCGTCAGCGCCATAAGTTCTAGAACAGCAAAACCGGTCGAAACGAGCTATTGGACTGCTATGAATGGAGTCCGGTACGAGCCAGAAGCCACCTCTACGCATTGAGCTCTCCGGAAAACCAAGTTACTATTCACTTTAAGTGAAACTTGGAAATCGCGTAGAATCTCCGTTCTAACTCGTTTTCTCCCGATACTTGACGAGTGCTTTTGTAATTAAAATACACACAAAAACATTGTCAACTGAGAGTTTAGCTACACTGCCAAAATCTCGGTCCTTACATTACATAAGTGTGAGGCTATGTGAGCAAGTAGCTCTCTCTCTTTCCCTCATTCCTCACAACCAAGCCCTAAAATTCCCTCTCTCTCTAGAAAGAAAGGAAGAAGGAAGAGAAGAAGGAGAAGGAGAAGAAAGAAGGGAAGAAGAAAGAAGAGTAGAAGAAGAAGGAGACAAGGAAGAAGAGGATCATCTTCTCCATCTTCTTCCTCAAGTTGGAGGAGCCTTTGGAGGTAAGCTCCAACCCTTTTATGGCATCTTCCTAGAGTTTAATTCTTACACCTTAGAAATGGTTTTGTTGGATTTCTAGTATGCCTAATAGGTGATTCTAGCATAAATCTAAGGCTTGAATCATGGATTTCTCCATTGATTGTAACCTAGGGCACCAAATGGGTTTTTGATAGTTAATGGGTTTTGGTCTCTTTTAATTGGTCGTAAACCCAATTGCTAGATCTCTAAATGCGTTGGTGAAGACGGTTTGTCGATCCGTCGAGTCGGTGAGAAGATATAGGCAAAAAGAAGCGGCCGAAGCTTCGCTTTCGCCTAAGAGGCCGAGGCGACGTCGTAAGGTTGCCGAATCGCATCCCTAGAGTCCTGACATCACCTAGAGGTGGGTGGTGACCATCCCGAAGCAACTGAACTCCCCTTTATGTCTAAGTACATTGAAATTTCGCATCTTGTATTCATATGCATTGTAGGATAATTATGTATCACCTTCCCTTATGCTTTCCTAGATGATATCATAGTGTGTATTAGATGCTTGATATAGTGGATTGATGAGGATTGGGTCGAGACTTGTGGATCCTATGGTACGAAAATAAGAGATGGACTCAATGGTTGATAACAAATGAACGAGTGGCATCTAGTTGATAACGAAAAAAAGAACGAGTGGCATATGTGAATCTTAGTATATATGAAACCTATTGATTTCAGGATGATAGCATCCCTAGAGGATAGGGTATCCTCGAGCTGAGAGGATTGGATCATACTCACTGTCTGTTCAGAACTTGTGGTGGTCGCTCTACACAAGTAGTGCGCTCCGGAGTTTGGTCACGTGGGATAGCCTTATTGGGATCCCGAGGGACAGCCTATGTGGGGTCCCGCAGACGGTCTCGGATTCGTAATTTGACTTGAGTCTCCCTACGAATCGAGATGGCTATGTGAGTAGTAGGCGAACCCTCGGGTAAGCAAAGAGATTTGATGAACAAGTAAAAAGGGCATTACTTCTTGGACATAATGACAAGTTAGTTGTTTACACACCTCATTATACATGCATTCATTATACATGATTTGGGCATAGTATCGTAGCTTCCTTACCCTGTCATTACAGCTTTCATATATCTATCTATCTGTTTATTTACTTGTGCCCACTTGGACCTAGTGGGGAGATCGGCGGAGTCGGCGGCCGAACCCACTGGGAACTATGGACAATAGTTCTCACCCCACTTTGTTGCAGGGCCGAGCATGAGTATTCCCGGCGAGGACCTCGATAAGGGCCTAGCACCCTAATCGCATTAGCCTACCTTCCCTTTGCATTAGAGCTACCCGATGTACTTGAGAGTAGATGATGTATAGGGTGTGAGGTGCTATTTTGGAAATGTAAGCCTTATGTTGATATTTTGGAAGTTTAAATGTAAATGAGATGTAAATTGGGATTAAATGAATGTAATATATAGTGTAGCATCTCTCTTTTACTTCATTTGTATGCTTATTACTCATGATGCTTGCTCTTGTGTTTTGTACAGCACTGTTTGTGCTCTCGCTATTGTTAGTGATCGTGTATGTATTCAAGTGTTTCCTGGGAACTCGTTGTACATGATCTCGTCACATGAGCCTTGGGCGGACAGGGGAGGTCCTGTTCGTTCGGCGTTTGTTCGACGGCTCCGAACCGGACCAAATTGGTAGCGGTCTCGGGCGTGACAGATAAAGTGGTATCAGAGCTAGATAAGAGCAAGCAAAGAGAGAGTCTAGGATCGACCTAGGAAACCTTAGAATGGAAACCTTAAGGTTATAGGTGCGCGAGTTAGACGTGAACCTATGGCGGTGGTGGAAGTGCTTCGATTGCGTCGAAGTTAGTGGTATATCTCTAGTAATTCCTAGAGAGGGATCCGAGTGTTATCAGTTCTTCACTCGAGGTGGCTATGTCGGCGGCCGACGACATAATGCCAAGAGTCCAGAACTAGTACGCTTGTGTGCTTCCGCCTGATTTGGTTGTTGAGTCGCTTAGCTTTGCGAATGCCGGGAAGTTATCGGGTTAAGTTAACTGACCAAGTTGTTGCTTTTCAGGAGCAAATGTCCCTAAGACGCTACGTGCGTAGGGCTGTTCCAGTACCGCCTCCTACGATGCCCGAGCAGCCAAGATCGGAGGAGGTGCAGGAACTGCGTGAGCAGGTTGCCGCGATGTTGGGCGCAATGCAGCGCCAGGAGGCTCGGTTCGAGCAGCTCCAGTGATTCGTGGAGCGGCAAGCGGCGGCGGCGGCGGCGGCCGCGACCGCGACCGCGGCTGAGGGCCGCGATTCACCCGCACCTTCAGCGCGCGCGCCGGTAGCGGCTGAGGGTGAGGGCATAGCGGCGGTTCCGGTGGCGGCGTGTCCCCCGCCGGCAAGTGCACCTCTGTCAGCTTCGGGTTCGGCGACACCTGATACGACGGCCGAGGAAGTGGAGCAGGAGCGTGCGCTGACGGCTCTAATTAAATTCAAGAAGTTTAAACCACCAATCTTTGAGGGGGAGAAGGTGGAGCCGTCGATGGTGGAGTTCTGGATTGACTCTATGGAGACCCTCATCGAAGACTTATATACCTCGGAGAAGGACAAGGTACCCCTGCCACCCATTGCCTCGAGAAGGCGGCGAAGGTGTGGTAGAAGAGGTTGAAGCAGGATCGACCCTCTGACCTTCCACCAATGTTATGGGAGGAGTTTAAGAGGGCAATGTTCAGAAATTACTTCCCCGACACCGAGAAGCGGAAGTTGAAGGAGAAGTTTTGCAAATTGAGACAGGGGGATCGTTCGGTGGCGGACTCTGAGTAGGAGTTCTCCCACATTATAAATTGTGTCCCGGACGTTGTAAAAGATGACGGGGACCGGGCTGAATGATTCTTGCGGGGACTTTGGCTGTGGATATATAGGGTAGTGCAGCTGTTCAAGCTCACGACTTTTGCCGAAGTCTTTGATAGAGCGCTGTGGGCAGCGCATGGAGATGCCCACGTGCGGGACGAACGCGAACTGCTGGCTGGGTCTCAAGACAGGGGGAAGAAGCGATTGGGTGGTGGTTCGGGGGGTCAGTCGAGTTCCAAGAGACTCCTGAAGCACCCACGGTCGCAGTCGTGGAATCGTGGGCCGCAACAGTGTATTATCTGCGGTGGTGGGGGCCATCGAGCGCCACAGTGTAGGCAACGTCAAGGTAGATGTTACAACTGCGGACAAGAAGGGCACGTAAGCCGCGACTGTCTAGCAAGGGCCCCGCCTACCCCGTCAGTTGCGTCGACTCCGGCGACCCCAACTCATTATGGAGGGGCTCCTTATGTTCTCGTATCAGCGGGGCGTGCGATGATGCCGTGTCAGCCGGAGGTGACTCGATCAGCACCGAACGGACGGGTATTTGCCGCTCAGGCCCAAGCCGAGGAGCCTACCCAAGTCGAGGAGCCTAATGTTGTGGCAAGTATGGTTTTAATTAACGAAGTTCGCTCCAGGGCTATGTTTGATACAGGTGCCACGCATTCGTTCATTAGTAGAGCATTCGCACGCATGCATGACATACTCATAGAAGCGAGTGGCAAGTGGCGAGTTGAAGGCCCTGAGTCGACATTTAATATCTATACGGAGTGCTCGTCGTGCCCAGTACAAGTAGGCGATTGGATAATGCCCATTCGGATGTTGGAACTACGATGTCATTTTGGGCATGGACTGGCTCTCGAAATATTACACAACGATCGATTGTAAGAACAAATTGATCACCTTCCGAGAGCCAGGACAGAAGGAGTTCGCTTACTGAGCTTGTCAAAGTTCGTGTTTCGCCGCGACAGTGTCGGCGACGAGAGCTAGAAAGTTGATCAACGGCGGCTGCGCAGCATTTTTGGCGACCGTCGTGGAAGTGGACCGAGTGGCTCCGAATTTAGAAGATATGTCGGTGGTACGGGAATTCCCAGATGTATTTTTCTTGGAGTTACCGGGGATGCCGCCGGACTGGGAGATCGAGTTCGTTATAGACTTGATTCCCGAGACCGCGCCGATCTCGAAGGCCCCGTATCGTATGGCGCCGGCAGAACTAAGGGAGTTGAGGGATCAGCTGCAAGATCTACTCGACAAGGGATTTATCAGACCGAGCATATCGCCGTAGGGAGCCCCCGTGTTATTCGTGCGCAAGAAGGATGGCTCGTTTCGACTCTGCGTGGACTATCGAGAGTTGAATAGGGTCACGATAAAGAACAAGTATCCGCTGCCCCGAATCGACGATTTATTTGATCAGTTACAAGGGTCGCGAGTGTACTCGAAGATAGACCTACAATCCGGCTACCACCAGTTAAAGATTAAGCCGGAGGATGTTCAGAAGACCGCATTTTGCACGCGGTACGGACACTATGAATACACGGTTATGCCTTTCAGGCTCACCAATGTCCCGGCAGCATTCATGGATTTAATGAACTGTGTGTTCAAGGCGTGTTTGGACCGATTTGTCGTAGTCTTCAAAGACGACATCTTGGTCTATTCGCGGAGCGACGAGGAGCACGCGGAGCATTTGCAGATAGTGCTTCAAATCCTTCGGGAGGAGAAGCTATTCGCGAAGTTAAAGATGTGTGACTTCTGGCTTCGAGAGGTCGCCTTCCTAGGGCACGTAATTTCCGAGGGCGGTGTTTTAGTTGACCCAAGGAAAGTCGAAGCAGTCGAGAATTGGCCACGCCCAACGAACGTCATCGAGGTCCAAAGCTTCATAGGCTTAGCGGGCTACTATCGACGGTTTGTGGAGGGCTTTTCGAAGATCGTGACTCCGCTTACCCGTCTGACGCAGAAGGGTGTCAAGTTTATTTGGAGCGACGAATGCGACTGAAGTTTCAACGAGTTGAAGAAAAGGTTAACGTCGGATCCGATACTCGCCTTACCGGTGCAGGGTGAGGACTTTGCGGTTTATAGTGATGCATTCTATCTGGGTTTGGGGTGTATCCTGATGCAAGGCGGGAGAGTCATAACTTATGCGTCCCGTCAGTTAAAGGACCATGAGAAGAATTACCCCATTCTTGACTTGGAGTTGGCAGCAGTGATTTTACGTTGAAGCTGTGGAGGCACTACCTATATGGTGCGCACTGTGAGATTTATACCGACCATAAAAGTTTGAAATATTTATTTACCCAGAAGGAGTTGAACATGCGGAAGCGGCGGTGGTTAGAGCTATTAAAGGATTACGATGTCGATATCCTCTACCACCCCGGCAAAGCAAATGTGGTCGCGGATGCGCTCAGTAGGAACTCGACGGAGGACCTTACTCCGTGGGTTACCAATCAAACGCCTCTATAGTTGGACATGGAACGGATGGGCTTGGAGGTGGTTGCTCCTGAAACTCCGACTCTACTAATGGCGCTCGTTATTCAACTGACCTTGTTGGAGAGGATCAAGAATCTGCAGTTTGCGAATCCGAGTCTCCAGAAGGTGCAGCACAACATCGAGGAAGGTCAGGGCGGCGATTCCAGTGTAGACGCCGGTGGCGCGCTCCGGTTTCGAAACCGGTGGTGTGTGCCCGAGAATGAGGAGCTTCGCGAACTGATCTTGCAAGAAGCTCACTGATTTCCATATGCTGATCACCCGGGCGGCACTAAGGTGTACCATGAGTTGAGAGCACTCTATTGGTGGCCGGGAATGAAAGTTGATATTGGGCGCTTCGTGGCGAAGTGTTTGACTTGTCAGCAGGTGAAAGTGGAGCGCCGATTTTCAGCGGGAAAGCTTCAAAGCTTATTTATTCCCGTCTAGAAATGGGAGGACATATCGATGGATTTCGTCGTCGGCTTGCCTCGCTCGACAGGGGGCCACGACGCAATTTGGGTGATTGTGGATCGCTTGACGAAGTCAGCAAACTTTTTGCCGGTCCACACCACCTGGGCGGGAGATAAGTTAGCGCAAGTATATCTTGACGAGGTCATGAGGTTACACAGGGTACTGAAGTCAATTGTGTCGGATAGAGACCCCAAGTTTGCTTCACATTTCTGGAAGAACCTGTAGAAAGCCCTTGGCACACAACTCGATTTCAGCACCGCGTTCCATCCTCAGACAGATGGGCAAACCGAGAGGACCATACAGACTCTGGAGGATATGCTGCGAGCGTGTGTCATTGATTATAAAGGTGGATGGTACAAGTATCTGCCGATAGCCGAGTTCGCCTACAACAACAGTTACCATGCTAGTGTAGAGATGGCACCGTTCGAGGCACCGTATGGGCGGAAGTGCCGATCTCCCATTTATTGGAGCGATGTGGGCGAGCGCACGGAGTTCGGTCTCGACGTGTTGCGAGAGGCGGAAGAGAAGGTTTGCCTTGCTCGCAAGAGGTTACTCACGGCGCAGTCTCGACAGCAAAGCTATGCAGATAGGCGCCGGTGAGACTTGGAGTTTGCGGTGGGCGACTGCATTTTCTTGAAGGTTTCGCCCATGAGGGGCGTTAAGCGATTTGGAGTCCGGGGAAAACTAAGTCCCCGATACATTGACCCCTATGAGATCTTAGAGCGGATTGGGACGGTGGCTTATCGACTAGCGTTACCGCCGAAGCTTGCGGATGTGCACAATGTATTCCACGTCTCCAATCTCCGCAAATACGTACACGATCCCGAGCACGCAATGTTATATGATCCGCCGGAACTCTAAGAAGACTTGAGTTACGAGGAGTTTCCGGTGGCGATAATTGCTCGAGAGGTGCGAAAGTTGAGGAATCAAGAAATTCCTTATGTCAAGGTCTAGTGGAGCAATCACGATGATCGCGAAGCCACCTGGGAGCTCGAGGATCAAATGAAGATGAACCACCCTCACCTATTTGGGGATTGAGTTAAGGTATGAATTTAAAAGTTTGAGTTGAATTAGAATTTGATTAAGTTGAGTTCGTTTCGAGGACGAAACTCTTTTAAGGTGGAGAGGATGTAAGGAAGTGAATTCTTGAAATCCGAGAGTTTGACTTCGTTTGGAATAGACTTGTTGTCGAGTTGGTTGGGTTCGGAAAGCCTGAACGCCGAGGAAATGGGAAAAGTGCGTTGCGACGGACCCGCGAGAACAATGGGGCAATTCTACACAAGTGCAGAACTTTGTGTTCTCGGGGACCGATCTCTCTGGGAGAGACCGATTCCCGAGAGTGGCTTTCCGGAGGTAGCTCTGGGGGACCGGTCTCTCTGGAAGGGGACCGGTCCCTTTGCGCGAATTGCAAAAAGAGTTGCTCTCGGGGATCGGTCTCCCTTTGCAGGGACCGGTCCCCGTAAGCCCGAAATGCCCAAGCATAGGCTGTCACATATGTGCAAGTTGAGGGGGTTTCTAGCAATTATTACATAAGTGTGAGGCTATGTGAGCAAGTCTCTCTCTCTTTCCCTCATTCCTCACAACTAAGCCCTAAAATTCTCTCTCTCTTTAGAAAGAAAGGAAGAAGGAAGAGAAGAAGGAGAAAAAGAAGAAAGAAGGGGAAAATAAAGAAGAGTAGAAGAAGAAGGAGACAAGAAAGAAGAAGATCATTTTCTCCATCTTCTTCCTCAAGTTGGAGGAGCCTTTGGAGGTAAGCTCCAACCCTTTTATGGCATCTTCCTAGAGTTTAATTCTTACACCTTAGAAATGGTTTTGTTGGATTTCTAGTATGCCTAATAGGTGATTCTAGCATAAATCTAAGGCTTGAATAATGGATTTCTCCATTGATTGTAACCTAGGGCACCAAATGGGTTTTTGGTAGTTAATGGGTTTTGGTCTCTTTTAATTGGTCGTAAACCCAATTGCTAGGTCTCTAAATGCGTTTGCGAAGACGGTTCGTCGATCCGTCGAGTCGGTGAGAAGATATAGGCAAAAATAAGCGGCCAAAGCTTCGCTTTCGCCTAAGAGGCCGAGGCGACGTCGTAAGGTTGCCGAATCGCATCCCTAGAGTCCCGACATCACCTAGAGGTGGGTGGTGACCATCCCGAAGCAACTGAACTCCCCTTTATGTCTTAGTACATTGAAATCTCGCATCTTGTATTCATATACATTGTATGATAATTATGTATCGCCTTCCCTTATGCTTTTCTAGATGATATCATAGTGTGTATTAGATGCTTGATATAGTGGATTGATGAGGATTGGGTCGAGACTTGTGGATCCTATGGTACGGAAATAAGAGATGGACTCAATGTTGATAACAAATGAACGAGTGGTATCTAGTTGATAATGAATAAAAGAACGAGTGACATATGTGAATCTTAGTGTATATGAAACCTATTGATTTCAGGATGATAGCAACCCTAGAGGATAGGGTATCCTCGAGCTGAGAGGATTGGATCATACTCACTGTCTGTTCAGAACTTGTGGTGGTCGCTCCACACAAGTAGTGCGCTCCGGAGTTTGGTCACGTAGGATAGCCGCATTAGGATCTCGAGGGATAGCCTATGTGGGGTCCTGCAGACGATCTCGGATTCGTAGTTTGAGTTGAGTCTCCCTACGAATCGAGATGGCTATGTGAGTAGTAGGTGAACCCTCGGGTAAGCCAAGAGATTTGATGAACAAGTAAAAAGGGCATTACTTCTTGTAGCACACTGGACCTTTGCAAATTGCGAGGTTCGAGTGTTCGATATGTATTCCAAACTTTTCCACACTTGGTGGAGGGCCATCGATGTATACCGACCTAAAAGTTCGATCTTTAGAGTTTTGGCTAGTCCTGAGAGTTTTCACTCTCGGGGACCAGTCCCTGATGTGAGAGACCGGTCCCCTCAGCACAGTGTTGCGACAGGGCTTGAGGCAACCGGTCCCTGGCTGTGAGAGATCGGTTCCCGAACGCTGGTTTTGCGGGACGAGCCGAGAGACCGGTCCCTGGCAGGGAGAGACCGGTCCCTCAGCGTGTGAGCGGCCCAGATCGGGCAGTGCACAGAGTGGATTTTTGAGGGGCCTAAGTGTATTTTGTTACCTTAGAGGCTTTAGGCAGCCTCTCTTCCCCCTCTCACTCTCATTTGCTCTCCCTCACACTCTCCCTACACTTCTAGAGAGAGAAAGGGAAGGAGAAGAAGGAGAAGGAGAGGAGAGGAGCTTGCTTGGAGGCCTTGGAGCTCCATCTTCTTCCTCATTTCTCACCTTTGGAGGCTTGGAGCTTGCTTTTAGAGCTTTGTGGTGGATCAATCTTCAACCCTAGAAGATTTTGAGCTTGGATTGGAGCATCCTAGAGGTAAGTGGCAAGGTTCCTTCCTCTAGATCTTAGTTTTGGGGCTTTTTGCTTGTTTAAATCCTAGATTTTGGATTTTAGGGTTAGATTTGGGGATTCTTGATTTGAGGCTTCTTGATCTCATTGGAATGGTTTGGAACCTTTATATAGGTTAGATTGGAAGACCTCTACCTCCCATTTGAAGATTAAGAGAGGGTTTTTCACTTGAGGTGAGTTTTTCCCAACCCTAGCTTGAGATGGTTAATGATCAACCTTGTGGTTGTTCGTTACGTTTGTTTGACCCTTGTTCCTACATCTCTAGGGTGCTAGGAGGCTAGTCGACACCTTCGTCGGAGCTTACGAAGGATCACGAGTGTTTTGGTGGGTTTGGCTTCTTGAACACGGGGCAAAATGGCCCCTACGTTTTCTATACTCGTCGTAAAGTATTTTGAATGCAAATCTATGCTAAATATGAATTATGTGAATTTTAGAACACTTGAAATGCATGCCTTATGTATCATGAAATTTGCGCTCTATATAGTAGAGCTATATGTGTAGACTGCATGCATTGTGAAGGGTAGTTGACCTTGCAAGTTGAGAACATGTCTCTTATGTTTGAAATGAGTAGAATTATGTATTCATGAACTTAGATACCATGCTTGGACTCATTGAACAATAGTGTTATAAAAGGGCACTTGAAACTTGTAAACTATGAAAATGCAACATAGAGACATAATGATAGGCCAGTGGACATCGATTATATTCTATGTTAGAGACATGATGACATAGTGATAGGCCTTTGTGATATTCGATACATTCCATGTTCATTGACATGAGGACTTGGTACTTGAGACAGATTATACGCATGCTTGCCATTGTGCTCATTCGCACATGCTTGTGAGGGTCGCTCCCTACAAGCCGGCACTCCGGAGTTGGCCATCGCGATATGTTCGCCGTGCGGGATTGGGCGCCGAAGTGGATTGCCGTAGGAAAGGCTCATTCCTAGGGTGGGAATGTTGACTACCACGGGGCCATTAGGCACGGTAAAGCCAGACAGCCTTCGGGTGGGTCTTATGCCAGACAGCCTTCGGGTGGATCTTATCAGAGTTGAACTTTAAACAGTTAGAGTGACAAGTGGACAGTGAATAGAATAGTAAACAATGACACCTTTACTATTTACATCGTGGGTATTGGGTTAGTTGCATACTTATGTATTTGCATGTTGGATACTCTTGTGCACATACTTGTAGTAGTTGCCTTCTTACTTATGCAAGTCATGCTAAGTAGAGACATCATGGATGGATAGTATTCATATTTATTTCCTAATTGTTTTATCGCTTTAGCTTATGCTTGTACACTGACCCCCTTTTTGTTGTAGTTGGGACTAGTGGCGCATTTCACTGAAGTCAGTAATTGCCCACTGGGAACTATTATTCAATAGTTCTCACGCCCCTGTTTCTATGTTTCCTTTTCAGAGCCTTCGGCACCGGCGGAGGCACGGGATCGCGGCAAGGGTGTCGCGTAGCTTGCTCGGGAGAGAGTTCTTTTGCGCTAGGTGGTTACTCCTTCTTTACTTGTATTAGAGAGAGGGAGAGGTTTTGTACCATGTATAGAGAGATCACCTTGTACTTTGTTTAGCACTTGTTATGGGATTCCTATTGCACTTACTTTATGTTCTTATTTGGTGGATTATCAGTTTTATGTTCTTTACTTGTTATAGAACTAGTTGTACAATGCTCTGATATCACTAGATCTCCTTGTATTATTGCTTTATTTACCGCTTTATTTTAGACGCCTTGTATGTTTTAGACGTACGGTGGATCTGGACACACGCCGGGCGGGCTTCCGCTGGGTCCCGGGGCGTGACACTTCTTGGACATAATGACAAGTTAGTTGTTTACACACCTCATTATACATGCATTCATTATACATGATTTGGGCATAGTATCGTAGCTTCCTTACCCTGTCATTATGGCTTTCATATATCTATCTATCTGTTTATCTACTTGTGCCCACTTGGACCTAGTGGGGAGATCGGCGGAGTCTGCGGCCGAACTCACTGTGAACTATGGACAATAGTTCTCACCCCACTTTGTTGCAGGGCCGAGCGTGAGTATTCCCGGCGAGGACCGCGATAAGGGCCTAGCACCCTAATCGCATTAGCCTACCTTCCCTTTGCATTAGAGCTACCCAATGTACTTGAGAGTAGATGATGTATAGGGTGTGAGGTGCTATTTTGGAAATGTAAGCCTTATGTTGATATTTTGGAAGTTTAAATGTAAATGAGATGTAAATTGGGATTAAATGAATGTAATATATAGTGTAGCATCTCTCTTTTACTTCACTTATATGCTTATTACTCGTGATGCTTGCTCGTGTTTTGTACAGCACTGTTTGTGCTCTCACTATTGTTAGTGATCGTGTATGTATTCAAGTGTTTCCTGGGAACTCGTTGTACATGATCTCGTCACATGAGCCTTGGGCGGATAGGGGAGGTCCTGTCCGTTCGGCGTCTGTTCGATGCGCCCGAACCGGACCAAATTGGTAGCGGTCTCGGGCATGACAGCTGTGAACCTGCTGCAAACCAATCTCAAAAACAACACCAATACACATACATAATTACATAGTATAAACTAGAATCTCACCTAGGTTTAGACCAAAGCTAAACCTCCACTTCAATACTGGTTTAGGTACCCCAAACCAGCTCACAATAGTCACCAAATTCAGCTCAAAAGAGTGTAATCCCTTGCTGCAAACCTGCTGTGATCTTGCATCAAAACTGCATCAAAGCTATAACCACTACAACTAACTAGAGAGCTAGTAGGTAGTATACCTTCCAATAGCTTTAGTTCAGCTTTTCCCTGGTTTCGAATTGAAAAACCACAACAAAACCAGCTTCAAGAGTCACCCAAAGCTTAGTCACAGAGTTCACATGTCCTGTTGTGAACAATCACCAAAACAAGACCAAAACTATCACTAACATCACTATTTTCAGCATCAAAGTAGGGAAAATAGCTAGTTAATCACCTTCCAAACTTTAATCCAGCTTTACTTCTGGATTAGAGTTAAAGAACCACCTCAAAACTTTGCTTCTACAACTGCTATAAACCTTCCCAATTACCTGGTAGTAAAGGGATAAAGAACCAACATCAACATCACCATTATAGCTTCAAGCTAGAGAGAAGTAGTATAGTTTACCTCACCAAACATCAACTTAGCTTCCTACTGAGTTAGGGCTGCGAAAAACCTCTAGGATTCCTCTCTCCATCTGTCTACAATAGCTCCAAAGCTCTCTAGATTAGCTAACAACAAGAGAGGAAAGAAAATAAAGCTCAAAACCTTGATTTTCACTCAAAGAGAGAGAAAAGACCTAGAGAGAGAAAGAGAATGGCTCCAACCTTATCCCCTGAGCTCCAGCAATTTCTCACCAGCTGCTGGAGTCAAGCTGGGCAGATAAGGATGGGTTTTGGAGGTGAAAAGACCAAAACAATCTTGTTGCCACGCAGCTACAGTGCTGGTACTGGTACCCCAACATTCTGTCACCGGTTAATAGTGCCAAAATACAGATTTTGCATTTTGCAATGCACTTTTGCTCTTCCGGCCACTTGTTCGCTCCAGTAACTTGCCGAAACCTCTCGATAACCCTTCAAAAAATGTAGAATAGTTTCAATTACTATTCCAACACTCAAACTTCGCAACTTGCCAAAGTTCAGTGTTCTACAATAAACAAGCCCAAATCCAAGCGGTGCAGGAAAGAGGGGGGGAGGAGGGGGGGGCTTGGGCTTAAGCCGGGGCATTTACATGAAACCAAAGCCCAAAATTCAGCCTAGACCGCATATAAATTCATGGCCCACGAGCCCAATCTCTCTTATTGCAGCTTTTACATTTGGTCTTATAATTTCTTATCTTCGTTCAATTCAAAACTAGAAAGGAAGCAATATAAAATACTGAAGAAATGGACATAAAGGGGCTATGAAAAGTATTAGAGTTCTTCATTCCCATTCTCCTCCCTTACCCTCTTCTACTTCCTCTTTTTCTTACCTTCTACTTTTCTCCTCCCCAATGCCCTCTCAACTTTCTACTCTTCTTGTTGAGAAAAAACTGCAACGAAAAATTCGATTGTGATTAAAATTCAACTAATTTTGTGATAAAATTAATAAATTTAACTTACAGATGATTGCTAAATCCCAAAAAATTTTGGAAGAAGAATATCAAGCAATTTTGATTCGGAAGCGTGCGAGGCATTGCACTAAGGTGTATTTTCATTCTTTGTGCGGGATTAACTAAAAATACCTCCCCAAGGTACGACTGGAATTCTTCCTTCTATAAGGACGAATGCTGAAGAGGTTGATGGAGACTCTTTCAATACCCAGCGACAAAGGAATCAAGAAAATAGAAAATTGATGAAAAATAAAAAAAAACTCTTTTTTACTTGTTGTTTCCTCCACTGTTCATATTGCACTATGAACAGTAGATCAAGTATATATATACACAGAGGGGAAATGAGAAAAGTTAACGTTTTCCCAACGTTAACTTTTCCTTAATTAGGCCCTTTAATTAGCGGCCACATAAATGTCCGCATGGATACGAGCGAGTAGGCGTGCACAAGGAGCGCGAGCATGCGTAACATCCGCGCGCGCACAGAGCGTGCGCCGACGTTCGCTAACTAAAATAAAATAAAATAAAATAATAAAAAGTAATAAATAAAAATAAATTAAATTAATATTTTAAAATATAGAATTTTGAATTTTCATCAACACTTCTCTCCAATGCCCTCTCAATTCCATGCTAATTTATCCTCCCCCATGGCCACCTCAACTTGCCCCTTCTTCATTCTTGTCCATTTCTCCGGTTGAGATGCTAGTGGCCCAAGCCAGGCCGTAAAACATTGGCCCAGATGGGTTTTGCAGGCTAATAATGCCTTCTCTCCGTCAGTCCTTTTGTTATTCTTTTCTTACTTTCCGCTCATGCGAGAATATACATTTAAGGGGCCGTTTGGTTGCATGTAGTTAACTCCAACTGCATGTATTTACATGCAGTTGTAACTGCATATAAATATAAATTTCGTGTTTGATTTGATATATTTAACTCCAACTGCTGCAGTAGGAACTGCAGGAGGAGGCCCAATTGCAGCAGTTCGAACTACGCCCAAATTGGCTGCAGTTCCAACTACAGCAGTTGGAAAGAGTAATTTTAAATAAAAGGTATGCTTACCTCCTCAATATTTTTTAAACAAAAATTAATTTCCTTCGTTACATCGGAGGTAATCTCACCATCATATATATAAAATAATAAAATTTTAAAAATTATTTCTCAACTACATGCAATCAAACAAATTATTTATACTTGCAACGCTTTCTACTACATCCAACCAAACATGATTCATGTAGTTGTAACTGCTGTATTTTCAACTGCATACATCTCTAACTACACTACATTTATAATTACATCTAACCAAATGGCCCTAAATCTCACCGGTCTGCAATAAAGGCATACCAGTGAACTGCTCTAAGCATGATAGTAATGCACTATCATGCTTTACACGTTTCACTCTATGTTGATAATTTTATTTTTTACAGAAATTAATTCTGTTGTAATTAAAGAATTTAAAAGGTTCATACTTAATGAATTCTAGATGATTTATGTCTTATTATTTGGGCGTTGAAATTTTGTAATCTTCAACATGGGGATTGTATTGAAGTTGAACAAGAAATAAAAACAGAAAGCTTTTTTTTTTTTTTTTTTTTTTTGGAGAGATAGGTAGCACGCTACCCGCTTCGTTTATTTCATTTAGAAATAAACTTAGCTAAAATGTGAATCAAATAGAATTCGAACATGGGTCTCGGGTACCAACCACCAAACCCTTTGCCACTTGTCTAGGGACGGTCGATAAAAAGAAAGTTTGTTGATCCCGTATACTTCAGCCTTGTTGGATGTGGGAATAAGTTATTCTTGAATAACGTATTTGGCATTTAGTTTTTCTACTGTGTGATTAGAAGCAAAAAGTTAATTTGACTTTTATTTTTTGAAAGGTCTTGTTCTTCATGATTTTGTAGGATAATATATTTCACCTACAAGATGATTTATTTTATTTTAAAAAATTGACTAGAAAATGAAATAAGTTATTCTATTCTATATGTTTGATTTTATTTTTTATCTACCAAATATTATTATTTTTTGAGTAAATTAAAAGCATATTCAGAATAAGATATTCTTGCATTCAAATAAAGCATTGTAAGGACTGAGATTTTTGCAGTGTAGCTAAACTCTCAGTTGACGATATTTTTGTGTGTAATTTAATTACAAAAGCACTCGTCAAGTTTCGGGCGAAAACGAGTTAAAACGGAAATTCTACGCGATTTCCAAGTTTCACTTAAAGTGAATAGTAACTCGATTTTTTCCGGAGAAGCCGCGGTGAGAAGTTGGTTTCTGGCACGTACCGGACTCTGTTCATAGCAGTCCAATAGCTCGTTTCGACCGGGTCAGCTGTTCTGGAACTAATGACGCTGACGGATTTTGAGTTTGACGCATGGATTTCGAGAAAATCTAAAAATACATGTTTTATATGTATTTAGGTGTGTTTTTCTTCTGTTGAAGGAAGGTTAGATTTTGTCGTGAATCCGTGGTCGATCAAGACGAAACGAAATCGCAGCTTTGTTGTCTCCGCCGTACTGATCGCACTGGTGCAATCCGTTCGCAAATCTGACGGACGGATCTGCGGAGATTGCGCGTTGATCGAGGAGAGGTCGGTAGTGGCAAAACGGTATTTTCGCGAAAGTCGCGATATTTTATGTACCGTTTTGCGTGAGATCGCACGTGGAGGGGTATTCTTGCGTTTTAGTCGTACTGTGAGGATCTCGGATTGAAATTTTGATGTTTGGGGGACCTTTTTGCATGTTGCACCTTATATATATAGTCTCTTTAGGGTTTGGAGCCACTCAACCCTAACCCTAGCTACCCTAGTCGCCCCAGCCACCTTCATCTCCTTCCCCTGCACCTGCTGCGCGTGCCCAGGCCGCCGCCGACCGAGCCCCGGCCGGCCAACCACCGCGGCAGCCACCACTTTCCTCCCTCTCCCTCTCTTTCTCTCTCCCTCTCTCCTCTCGGGTTGTGAGGAGACCCGAGACTGCGCCTCCTGCAGACCCTCCCCATGGACGTCACCGTGCTCCGGCGTTCATCCCCGCCGACCGCCGCCGTCGCCTGCGCCGCCGCAGCCGCTCCAGCCGCCTGCGGCAGCCCAGGCCGAGCCTGGCCGAGCCGGGTTGCCGCAGCCACCAGCGCGCCGCCGCCGCCTGGAAACTTTCCCGCCGACGTCCACGGAGCCCCGGCACCCTTTCCCGCCGGTCGCCGCCGCCCCAGCGTGCCGCCGCCGCCGCCTCGGCCGGCTGCAGCCGCCCAGCCGAGCCCAGGCCGAGAGCTGTGTGCGGCCCCTTCCCCGCGCCGCCGCCGTCCTGAGCCACCTGTGCCGCCCTCCCCCGACCTCCTGCAGCCCGCCTCCGCCGTCCCGGAGCTCGCCGGCCGCCGCCGTGGCCGCAGCAATTCCTGGAACCCGAGCTCTAGTTGGTACGGGCTCGGCTTGCTCCGCCGACGTCGCCGCCGCTTCTCGCCGCTAACCGAGGTGAGCACGGTGTTCCTCACCTCCCCCTCACCCGACTCAGGGCCCCGCACGCGCCACCGTGCCGCCGGAGGCCGGCCGGAGCAGCGTTGCTCCGGCCAAGCCCGAAATAGGGCCTATTTGAGTGGGTTTCTTGTTCTGGGCTTCCCGAGCTTTCCCGATCTCTACGGAAGGGAGCACGATGATCCTGGCAAGTTGCTGATCATCGTGCTCACCTTAGTTTCTGTATGGGAGACTCCGTTCCGCTGTTTTGGCGATGTCGCTCCGTTTCAGCCTTTTTGGCTGCTGTTTTGGGCTTGCGCACGCTTATCCGGCAATCCGAGGCTGTCCTGATGCCTCCGGAGGTGAGCACGGTGATCCTTGGTCAGTGCTGATCACAATGCTCACCTTCCCTTGGATCAGAAGTGCCCGGTTAGTTCTGTTCGGCGCGATCTTCCCTGACTGCGCGCTATTCGCTGAACCTTCGGGTTGCTCCCGCGCTTCCCACAGCGAGCCGCTGTGCTCCGGATCGTGAGCACGGACTCCGGTACGTCGAGACCTGTCAGTACGTGTCTCTGCGGACTTCGGAAGTCCTCGGTTTGCGTGAACGAGCCGCTTGATTGCTCAAATTATATAAAATGATGATATTTTATGTAATTAGAGGGTCTTTTATGCATTTGTGCTTTGCGTGGCTACTGTGGGCAGTGTGTAGGAGTTTGTATTGATCGCTGGACTGATTGTCCATGGTCCGTTAGCTTTCGCGGAAATCGGTAGGTCGATTTCGGTGCGTTTTTTCGGCGAAATTCGCCGAAAGAACGCGGTTTCGGTTCGGATTCTTTCCGACGGTGTTTGGTTGCTTCGTGTTTTGTCGCTGAGCCTTGTTGGCTGGTCACCATCGTCATTTTGTGGGTTCGATGATGATAGGTGAGCGACGGAGGGTTCCGGTGTCGAAATAGACACTTCCGGGAACCCGGATTCGTACGATGATCCGGCGATGATCGTATGGTTGTGTGACCTTGTGTTCGCTGCCCAGGGCATCCAAATTGGAATGTTTTGGGGCAGCGGGTGACTCGTGGTACGAGTCGGTGAGTTCGGGACACTTAGTGGGTCCCGACGGCGTCCCGGTGTGGTTTTCGGAACTTCCGGTGAGTTACGGTAATCGGTATTAGGAGACCGATCTTCTTGAAATTGTTTGTGGGGTTGTGGATACTGTGATTATTAGTTGTGGGTTAGATACTAACCCGGTGGACCCTCTATAGGTCCTGTCGACATTCTTTTACAGTCAGGAGACAGACGCGACATCCGTACAGGTGGGTACTTCGACCCGACGTCGGTACAGTGGTGCACGCTTGGTGACGGTTTCTTACCCTTACTCTTTTGTTTTTACTATCGCATAGTATATTGAGCCTTGCACCCTTGTTTATTCGTTATACTCTACTCGTTGTTTGCATGCTTAGTATCCTAAGTAGGAGTAGAGTAGTTCTATCTACATGCGTATCTGTTGACCTAGTTGGTCTGTTGTTGCATTCTGTATCTGTTGACCTAGTTGGTCTGTTGTTGCATTCTGTATCTGTTGACCTAGTTGGTCTGTTGTTGCATTCTGTATCTGTTGACCTAGTTGGTCTGTTGTTGCATTCTGTATCTGTTGACCTAGTTGGTCTGTTGTTGCATTCTGTATCTGTTGACCTAGTTGGTCTGTTGTTGCATTCTGTATCTGTTGACCTAGTTGGTCTGTTGTTGCATTCTGTATCTGTTGACCTAGTTGGTCTGTTGTTGCATTCTGTATCTGTTGACCTAGTTGGTCTGTTGTTGCATTCTGTATCTGTTGACCTAGTTGGTCTGTTGTTGCATTCTGTATCTGTTGACCTAGTTGGTCTGTTGTTGCATTCTGTATCTGTTGACCTAGTTGGTCTGTTGTTGCATTCTGTATCTGTTGACCTAGTTGGTCTGTTGTTGCATTCTGTATCTGTTGACCTAGTTGGTCTGTTGTTGCATTCTGTATCTGTTGACCTAGTTGGTCTGTTGTTGCATTCTGTATCTGTTGACCTAGTTGGTCTGTTGTTGCATTCAGTATCTGTTGACCTAGTTGGTTGGTTGTGCATTCCGCATCTGTTGACCTGGTTGGTCAGTTCTCGTACTTTGTATCAGTGACCTTGCTGGTCGGTTGGACTCTGTGGACCTTGGGTCCAGGTAACACATTGACTCTCTCGTCATGTGTTTCGATCTGGTTGATCGAGGTTCGGCGTTGTACGTCCTTGTTTCTGGCTTCGGCCTAGGCACCGGTTTCAGCCGATTTTTGTATTGAGCATACCATCATGACTTAGTCACAGCACTTGGGGGTATTCACGACACCGGATCGGTTTGGCCACCGATCGGAGGTGTACTTATCCGGATGGGTCGTCCTATGGGGCGGGTGAATCAGGTCGGTGCAGGTTAGTGACAGGCAGCGCTTGAGGTCTGCGGACCAATATAGCAGGTACCAGATTGGGTATATTTGGACTTTTTGTCCGGTTGACGCATATAACTATAGTAGCGGTTGTTGCTTGTATACCTTCAGTTCTTTCATTACATTGTCTTGCTACTATAGTCTTGTTACATGTATACATTCAGTTGTCCATTACAGTAGCGGTAGTTGTACTTCTTTTATATATATGTCTCTTTCATTTATTATTATTGCTACTGTATTTCTACTGACCCGTACTGTTGTTTAGCTCTTCCTGATCCGGTGAGTACTCCTCGCCTTCATCGGCTTGCGGTACCCACTGGGAGGGGAGACATGTTTACATGTTCTCACCTCCCCCACCATTTTTCAGGTATTGCAGGCGATGAGTTTTGGGACGAGACGTGAGGTACGTTCGTAGCGGTCGATAGAGCTTCCGACCCAGGTTATCGATTTAGTTTTTATCCTTACTATTCTGTTGTTATAGCCTAGTTAGTTTATATGGTTCAGTTAGATGATCATACTTGATGTTTGAATGTTGTGAGCTGGTTGAATTTGTGGATTTGTGGAATTGTGGATTTGGTTTATGAATCTTCAGTTTTGGGATGTTTGTATACTTTGTGGTTCTCGGATTCGTATTTATGGATTTACGCATTGTGGATTTCTACCCCTCGAGGTAACTGGTTTTCAAAATAGAGTTTCCGTGTGGGAAACAGTTTTAAAAAGGTTTTCGAATGGTTTTTATGAATGATTGAATTAGAGTTTAAAAACAAAAGCTTCCGTGTGGGGAGCACTTTTAAATAGGATGTTTGTTGTATTGTGCATTGCATCATCCAGCGCCTAAGGAGTGCTTAGAGGCATGCATCATTCTAAGGATTGTTAGCTGTATGAAAATGCATATCATGCTTTGGTTGTTGATTGGTAAATGTAGATTGTGGTTGTGATCCTGTTGTATCGTTGGTACGCCGTGCAAATACAAAGGAGACTCTGTCCGCGTGGACAGAGGAACTTTGTATTTGTGGCGGGTCTGTACGCCGCGTGGGCCAGGTTGAAAAAAAAAAAATGGCACGTTTTCCGCAACTCTGTTTTAAAAAGGCTTTTAAAATCGGCCCCGGGACGTGACAAGCATTTAAGTAGTTTACCACAAGACTGTGCTATTTGACCGCAATTCCACCCGACGTTGTCTATGATAGTGGATTGTTTAGTAGATGCTAGTCATAGTGCACGTGCAATGCACGTCACATTAAATCAAATAAAATTTATATTTATATTTTAAATTTCAATAGTTATTGATGGTACGAGTCTATTTATCATTTTTTTTTAACTTTAATTTATCTTCGGATAGGTTTTATATGTTTTTAATTTAGTTACACTATAAATACTTTTCATATTTATTTTACAATATACAATTATTTTTAACGTGTATACAAATTTTAAAATTTGAATTAATTCTAAATTTTAAGTTAATGAATTCACATTAAAATTTTTGAACAAAATTTAAAATTTAAAATTAATTTTGACAATGTGCCGGCGCCGGTGATGTCGAGGTGACAATGTGCCGACGCCGGTGATGTCGATGAGGAGAACGATGACGATGTGCCGGTGCCGGCGATGGGGACATATGAAAAAAGATATTACTAAAAAATATTTGGAATATTTGAGAAAAATATGGATGAAAATGAAAAAAAGATATTACTAACAAAATATATGATAAATAGTACAAAAGCATATTAAAAAAAATTCAGTTTAGATCAAAATACCTCTCCAAATGTGGCAAAGGTGGCGAAGGTGACAATATGTCGTTGTCGGCGATGACGATGACGATATGCCGTTGCCAATGTATAAATGTAAATGAGAAAATACTAAAAAATAGATATACTAAAATAGTATAAAAGCATATTAAAATCAAAGTACCTCTCCAAATGTGGCGAAGGCGGCGAAGACGACAACATGCCGGTGTCGGCGATGACGATTTGCTGGTGCCAGCGACGGGGACAAATGAGAAAGGATATTAGTAAAAAAAATATTTGACAATATTTGAAAAAAATATAAGTGAAAATGAAAAAAGATATTCCTTAAAAAAATATACTGATGATTTGCGCAATTAATGTGAGAGATAAAAAGTCATGAAGCTGCACACTTATTAGCATTTAAAAATCTTAAAAAGTAAAACAAAGTATACAAAAGACGAATTGGGTAGGAAATTATATTATGACACATTAAAACTATGGCAAAGGTGACCGAGAGCGATGAGGAACGAATAAAATATTACTAAAATAATATATTTGAAAAAACGTATAGTGAAAATGAAAAATGATATACTTTATTATTATATTTAAGAAACGTATATATAAAGATGAAAAAGTATTAAAATAAGATATACTTTATGTATGGATAAGTATTATGATGAGATAAAATTGGGTATGGATAAGTATTAAGATACTTTCTATATAATTAAAATTTTAATTTTAATTTCGATCCACTTTAAGTTTGAAATTCAAAAATTTTAAAATTTTTAAAATTTAATTTTGATTCACTTTTAAGATTTAAATTCAAATACGT
>NW_017891103.1:0-25284 GCF_001540865.1 Ananas comosus
GCGATGGACCTCCGACCAACTATTCACTGTCAAATCCCTTTACCAGTTCATCACGGATGCTAGACTGCGTGTCCCGATGAATCGACATATCTGGAATCTGAAAATTCCTGTTAAAATTAAAGTCTTCATTTGGCTGCTCCTTAGGAAGAGATTACCCACTGCTGACAGACTGCTGAAACGAGGCATGCACGTAAATCAGAACTGTGCTTTCTGCGCGGTCCTTACGGAAAGCTGCGACCATATGTTCAATGATTGTGTTTACGTTCGATTCCTTCTTCTCAATATAGGAGGATTGGACACAACTGACGTCGGCACATGCGACGTTCGAGATCTCTGGGCCAGAGCTACTGAAATCCTTGTTGACCCGTTGAGAAAACAAGGCCTGATCCTCCTGGCTGCGACGTGGTGGGTCATCTGGAAGGATAGAAACAACTATGTTTTCAGAGGAAAGCCGCCCTTTATCACCGGGTCTCTGGAACGGGTGAAACTACTAATCAGCGATTGGACCACGATGCTCTGATGTCTCTTCTGTACCCCTTCTAAGTTTCTCTGTTCCACTTTCTTTCTTTCTTTTGCTACCCTAATTTTCTTTTTGTTTATTTTCTAATTTTATCTTTTTGCCGGCTTTCCGGAGGCCTAAGCTGCTTCCAACTTGTATGCTCAGTTCATTTTACTTAATGAATGAAGCAGGTAGCGTGCTACCTATTTCTCAAAAAAAACATATTATAATAATATGTGCAAAATTATCGGCATGAGCTTTAAGAAAAATAATGTTTGTTCACAGAAACAAGTATCTGCAGGCCGATAGTAGGTAAGGGTCGTAGATGCCTTAAAATTGTGGATTTTTTGCTTTCCCAAATTTTTATATTTTGCTTCTCGAGTAAACTAAAAAAAAAAAAATTCCGAAACCAAGAAGAATAGGCGTCAAGTTTGTAAAAAGAAGTATAGATCTCTCTTGTTACGACAAACGCACAAACGGAAACGAAATGACGAATACAAAAACAATCAAACCACAAGCAGAAAAATAAAGAGACAGATTTACGTGGAAAACCCTTTGCAGGGAAAAAACCACGGGCGAGGGAGGAGAGAACTTCACTATGGAACGAAAAGGGAATACAATGTTCTTCAGGTTATAACCGACCACGATCACACGCCTCTAGGGCATAAACGATAAACGAAAAGGAAAAACTCATAACGGGCCTGTCAGCCCGAGCCCTCCGCTACCCATCACAGACATTCATTTTTCCTCCATAATTTTTTTTTCCAAATTGGTTGCACCGCGAAGCTGTCGGCGAGTCGTAAATCCAAACCTGAATCGATAGTAGATTTCGAGTCACATCTAACATCTCTCAACTGAGGTAGGAAAGCTATTTGGGACAAACATGAATTTCTGCATATCGCCTCTACGTAGGGACCATAGCCTCAAGTTAGTTTGCTCTAAATACAAACATACAGAAAAGGTATAACATTAAATGATTTGGAAGCATGCATGTTTACTTAATAGGCCCAAGTTGAGGGTTGATCAGTTAATAAATTGAGTTTTTCTTTCACTACTGTATTAGGACTATGCTACTTGTCCTCGACAGACACAGTATATATCTTGATATACGGAGTGCGCAGTTTCTTTCATTGCACCAGTTATCGGAACACACAGGAAACAGAACTTCTTATCTGGGATAAGAATAGAGGAGTTCTATCATAAAGATCCATTGTGAAAGGATTTATGAGGATTCATTTGCGACAACAGAATGAAGTGTACCAGCGCTCGAACTCATCAGTTGCTTTGGACAATGAACAAGGTGAGTCTTCGTGTGCTAAATTTTTCATGTACTTTTGAGTTCTGTCTTATATTACATACAGGATTACACTGCATTCGCCAAACATAAATTGCTTAAAAAGCTGGTGGCTATATTCATCAAAGTTTCAAGATATGGTCTTACTTGCATTCACTAATGGCTTCATCGAGCACGCATTAGTTTCAGTGGTTGAAATGATCCAGTCTTGCTTGTTCGCATTAGGGCTTGTATGAAGGAGTCGAACCTATAGGCAGGTTGTTTATCACCGGAGGCGGCGGAGAAGGTATCTTTCCCTCTTTAAATTAACTCCCTCTTCTTTTGAAAAGCTACTAGGTTCTTTCCGCATGAGGCAAAACATAGAATGTATAGATAAAGAAATTCATAGTTTAGAAGACTTGCCTGAGAATAGTAGCATTAGTCAACCTAATTATAGAAAGCTGTTTAAGAAGTAATCATTCCTGTTTGGTCAATCCATCAGATAGCAACTTTATAAGTTTTTTTTTCCCAGATTTTTTTTTTCATTTTCATATATATTTAATTAAAATTTTGGAAACAAAGTTCCTACAGATCTTCATGTGCTAGCTCACACTTATCTTTAAATAGAGGTATATCTCTAGAATTAATAACAAATGCATTCGGAGTAACAACTTGAGCAACGATAGCGGGAGCCGAAGTAAAACTATTCGCAGTTTATATGCGATAAACATAGACAATTGGATTTATGTTTGGAATCATTGTCTTTCGAGACGTATAAATAACTGGCTGCAATGAAATCCTTAATAAGAATAAGGGTAATTGAACATGCCAAATGGTTTTGGTAAAGGTGTTAATTTTGCTTTAAAGCATCGGTATTAGTAGTGCTTAACTTTGACAAACTAGGTAGTTACAGAAGAAGAATCAAATAAACTCTCGCCTTTGTTCGGTGTTTCAGTCGGGAGGCCATCAGCTAGATGTCCAGTGGGAAGAATTTTTGCTGTAATAAGTAACAGGACATGATGAAGAGGGGTTTCAGTACGACTTTTGACCTCTTTCATCCTGCAGCGTAGAGGATACACTATTCTAGTTCTAACCTCCAAAGTTCGTTGCCAAATTATGTTTGTCCATATGTTGAATAAGTTACTACCCCAGTCGTTGGCCAAATTGGACCGTTTTTGTCTAACATGAATTTTTTTTTTTTTTTTTTTTTTTTTTCTCGAGCCGAGAGTGGGATAAAGTCTCATTCTTAGAACGAGTTCATATTCTATAGTTGAAAAAATGAAAGCACGGTTTAGCCATGCTACCTTTTCTCAAAAAAAAAAAAAGAAAAATGTCTGAATTAACGTTACTGTTGAATTGATATTCATCGTTGTCGAGAAGTAAGAATAATTTGGTAATTCATTGAATTCCCTGAGTGGAATTTAAGATGATTATTGACTTATTTCTCTCATGCAGAAATCAGCTGGGACATTTCAACCAACGACATTTAAAATCTTTGAAACTATACATGTCTAAGATCAAGCATATAGGCAGCACCAGTCCATCCATGAACAAGACTTCTAGAAATAATTTCAGAAACTGCCGCGCAATGACCCGCCGAGTCTAGACTAGATTCATTATGTACGGCGCAACCTTTTTTTTTTTTTTTTTTACGGCTATCTGTCATGAATTATGGGAGGTATGCAGACATATATTGATCCTGTCAGTAGTGATAATTACTAAGGGGTGAAAAATAAAACAATCGATTAAAATGAAGAAACCATATTCTCATTCATATTTCTTTTGTTTTTTTTTTTTTCGGATAGTAAAATTCGATATTGAAAATGTGTCGAACAATTTAATATTTTGGACACAATATTGCATCCTATCGAATGTGCTCGTCGAGATTCGATTGGGAGTTTTATCCTAACAATTTCTCCCCCTACCCATGGACCTGAGCAATATTTTCGATTTCTAATTATTCCAACAATTATCAACAGATATTCAAAGGCTCCTATGGGATGCTGGTACTTTTGTGGCCTCGTTTGGCTTGTTGATGCTTAGCTTTGTTGGACCTAGGGCTTGATCTGGATGTTTCTGTCTCCGAAATAGGGGTTCATCCTGTTTAATCCAAAAAAAATAATTTGAGTTTTCTTCACTACTGTATCTGGCCTGTGCATCTCAGCCTCAACAGTACATATATATTGTCGATATATGGAGTGCACAGCTTATTCCTCATCGCACCACATATCAGAACATCACGAGGAAACAGAGCTTCCTTCTTATCTAGATCAAGAAATAGTAGAGCTTTATCCATAAGAATCTTCTGTAAAAGGATTATGAGGATTCAATCTGCAACAACGAAAGAACTGAATTAGCTTCAGGCTTTTCATCAAGTTGCGGTTGAAGATGAACAAGGTGTGATGTCTTCTTGTGTGCTATATATTTCCATGTACTTTTGATGTTGTATTAATGGCATATAAGATACCATCTGCACCCATAAGCATTCTGTAACTGCCTAACAGTTGACATAAATGCTATCACGATGCCCATATAATCTGCATGAAAATTACAAAATTACTATACCAAAAAAATGCTTAATAATTCGTCACTTACATACGTCAAAGTTGGAAGACATGTCTTACATTCGCTAATGTCTTCATCGTGCATGCATTAGTTTTGGTGGTTGAGATAATCCAGCTTGCTTGTTGCATCAGTGCTCGTGAAGACGAATCTACAGGCATTTTGTTTACTGGAGGAGGTTCCTCTTCTTTTCAAAACACTACGACTCTCACAGAAATTGTAATGTATGCAAAATTCATTTCTTATACTTTTCAGACCACATCTACTGTAATTATATATGATTGATTACGTAGATACAAGGCCCTTTGTGCTCGCAACTATTTGGCCATTCTATTCTTAGTGGAAAGATTCAGAGGAGCATCTATTTGCGAGCACATATTGATGCTCATCAGATCTCAAAGCACTCTCTCATGGATCTGGATCTGATGGCCGAAAAATTTCAAGCACCATGGGCTTGCTACTTTTAGGACCCTTTCCTAGCTATAATCTGTCTATCTATCTTTCTATCTATTTTTATTCTTGCTGAATAAATTTCTGTTCAATTTTTCATCACTCATCTTCGGAGATGGCAGGGAGCTTTGAAGAAGATGTTAAATATAAAAATGTTTAAACACCGTTCTCTAACAGCTTAAGCTTTTAGAGTACAACGGTTGTTTTACATGGTATCAGAGCAGGAGGTCCTGAGTTCGAGTCAGGTTAGGTTCCTAGCATATTAATTTCCTCCCATTTAATTCAAGCCCACGTCATGGGCCGACAAAAAAAGTCTCGAGCCCAGACGTGAGGGGGAGTGTTAAATATAAAAATGTTTAAACACCGTTCTCTAACAGCTTAAGCTTTTAGAGTACAACAGTTGTTTCACAGAAGAACCCAAGCAACTTATGCTAATGGCAGGGATCGGCTCTTCTGAAGAGAAGAAAGGCTTCGGCGGCATTTCAAGGGTTCCAACATCTGCTTCTAGCATTTCTATAACTTTGCTCATGGCAGGGCGAGCCGATGGTCTTACCTGAATACACCACAATCCAACAATGCACGACTTTCGCTCCCCCTCGGAAATATCAAAAGTGGTGCTTATTTCACTTATTTCAGGTTGGGTTAATCGATCGTATATCCATGAAGGATGATAGGCCTGGCTTGAATTCTCAGCTCGAGGGTCAGCATTCCTCCTTCCTCCTGCCATCTCCATCAGTAGCATTCCGAAGCTGTAGACGTCAGACTTGTGAGATATAATACCGAAGCTCCTGGAAATCAATTCAGGTGCAATGTATCCTGTTGTTCCTCTAGTAGTACTCATCGACACGAGGCTGGTGTCCTTTGGATACAATTTTGCTAGTCCAAAATCCGCAACCTTTGGAGTGAAGTTACGGTCTAAGAGGATATTCTGTGGCTTGATGTCGAAGTGCAAAATCCTCTTATCGCATCCCTGGTGCAAGTAGTTGATGCCACGGGCGATTCCCAAGGCTATGTCATTGAGTTTGTCCCACGTGAATGTTCGCCGACCAGCGACTCCATTGGCAGAGAAGATATGCTTGTCGAGCGATCCGTTAGGCATGTACTCATAGACGAGGGCCCTCTTCGATCCCTCGGAGCAGAACCCGACAAGCTTTATCACGTTGACGTGGTGGATCCTACCGATGGTAGAGACCTCGTTGATGAACTCTTCCCCATTGCATCTAGAATTGCTTAACAACATCTTCACTGCTACAAGAACGCCGCCGGGGAAAACACCTTTGAATACGGAGCCGTATCCTCCTTGGCCGAGCTTTTCTTTGAAGTGGCCCGTGATTGCAATGATGTCAGTATATGCATACCTCGTCGGCGCGAGCGCCCTCTGGCTTCGAAGGAACTTCTCGACGGCGTCCACTGATTTCTTTTCTCTCCACAACTTGTGCGCCAAGAAGAGGAATATTGCCAACGGCGCAATAATGAATCTGCAGAGAAATGAGAGAGCTGCAGTATGCAGATTTCATGGATGAGAATTAATAGAGTGACAACAAAGTGCAGTCTCATGAGGCTTCAGAAGGGGAAGTCGTATTTACTTGTCAAAATTTGTCCGGCAGAATCTAATGCCAACAAGAGAACCGAAACCCATTGTGAAAGGCGGCTGTGAGTGTCTGCCATACATCCTATCAAAGTCACTCCGCTATAAGCAAAGAAGAATCTCGGAGNGCTTGTCGAGCGATCCGTTAGGCATGTACTCATAGACGAGGGCCCTCTTCGATCCCTCGGAGCAGAACCCGACAAGCTTTATCACGTTGACGTGGTGGATCCTACCGATGGTAGAGACCTCGTTGATGAACTCTTCCCCATTGCATCTAGAATTGCTTAACAACATCTTCACTGCTACAAGAACGCCGCCGGGGAAAACACCTTTGAATACGGAGCCGTATCCTCCTTGGCCGAGCTTTTCTTTGAAGTGGCCCGTGATTGCAATGATGTCAGTATATGCATACCTCGTCGGCGCGAGCGCCCTCTGGCTTCGAAGGAACTTCTCGACCGCATCCACTGATTTCTTTTCTTTCCACAACTTGTGAGCCAAGAAGAGGAATATTGCCAATGGCGCAATAACAAATCTGCCCAGTTGTGAGAGAACTGCCGTATGTAGATTTTGCGAATGAGAATTAATAGAGTGACAACAAAGTGCAGTCTCATGAGGCTTAAGAAGGAGTAGTCTTATTTACCTGTCAAAATTTGTACAATATATTCTAATGGCATCGAGAGAACCGAAACCCATTGTGAAGGGCGTTTGTGACTGTATTGCATACATCCGATCAAAGTCACTCCACTTTGAGCAAAGAAGAATCTCGGAGAGAGAATCCCAGCTCCGAATCTCGGAGAGAGAATCCCACCTCCGAATATATTTGTCCAAAAGCTCCTGCATAACATGCGGGATAACAAATTATTCACATTGATGAGAATTGAGAAGTAATAGAGCACTATTTCTGCTACTCGATCAGAATGCGTTTTCTCACAAAGTGAAATCTCCCTCTCTCCGCCCCACCCCAGCGCCCCCCTAGGATAAATTAGAAAAAATTTAATTTATCTTGTAAGGATGAGCCCAAAATTTATATAAAATTAAATATTAAAATTTCTAATTTATTTTAGATATTAGGAAGAAATGCTAGAAAAAAGCCAGGCAAAAAAAAATAAACAAAATTTGTGAAAATTTTAAAAAAAATTAGAAAAGGAAATTTAGAGGAAGAATTAAAAGAAAATAAAAAGGAAGAGTGAGGAAGAATAAGAGGGATAGAATTATTTTTGTAAGAAAAATTTCCCAAGTGTACAAGGCAAGAGGAACAAGACGAAGATATTATGATCATAGTCAAAATATGAAACATCAAATTTTGCCCTAGTTTGTATTCATAACCACCAAAAATACCCCTACTCTAAATCAAATTTGAAGATTTTGAAACATTTTCTCATACAAATATATCCCAAAAAACCCTTAACTCATATTCCTAATTTTTAGGAATTTATTTCATGTACAAAAATTCTTAAAAAAAAAAAAACTCTAAAGAAAATTAATAACAATAATAGTTCGGATAATTAGAATAAAAAATTAGAACCTTTATTCAAATCTAACACAAGAAATTAACTCAATTTTTAAAAAAAAAAAAGAAAAAAGGATGAGACTCTTGTCTGAATGTCTATGCATGAGACAATTTGGTGGAGGAACATATATGCTATCTCTCAACTTACTTTGCAACGTCCTTTAGACAATCACCAATGGATGATTCCGGAAGACCTGTGTAAATCGGAACCGAAAAACCGCGCTTCAGGAGCTGGAAGACGTATTCTGTTGTGGGATGCTCCAGCGCGTAAATGTTTCCATTCGTCTGCTGCATTGGTTCTCGATCGAACGTAATCGGAGTCATAGCTACGAAGCTACAGAAACGCTCCGTATCCTCCAGGTGAAGCGCTTCATATGAAAGTATAACATATGCAAACGCACCGGTCTTGCTCAAACAAGGAACAGGGTTATATGTGCTGCTTACTATCTTCCTCCTACAGCTCACGAAAGTAGCCCACCAAAAAAAGCCTGCATCAAATCCCACGTTCTCAATGCTGGTGCGGGAAAGAGACTGCAAGGGAAGACTGCAGTTGCTGCCGTTAGCCAAGTTGGCATCGACAACTGTGAAACTGGTATATGGGCGATATAAGAAATATGGGGAATCGAAGGAATGTGGGTTAATATTCGGGATCTCGGTAACGTAGTACGTCCCAGGTTGGTGGATATCCCAGATAGTCTTGTTACCATCCACGCAGGCAAGCTGATATCGAGGATCACCGCATTTGTGGGGATCGCCCTCCGAGCGGAACGGATAACCGATGTCCTGCAGAGCTCCACAAGAGAAACGCGGACATCTTGGGTGCTTCTTTCCTGCAGAAGCTAGTCTGCTAACATCGAATAGCAGAAGGTATGTGATGAGTAGAGCTCGGGAGGCAGATATTTGTATGGTACTGCTCATGAAAACAGGATGCAATGTGCTGAAGCCTTCTTGATCACTATGCTACGTACGTAGCCTCTTAATTTGCTTAGCTTAATTTCTTCAGAATTGAGTTTATATAGATATAAATATATTCATGTCAAAAAATGGTTCTTAGCCATTTGTAGCGGTGTGGGAGGACTCCTTGGAAGTTTATCTACTCTTCTTTTACTTTTCAAAATTTTTATAACCACGCCCAATAAGCTGGTCTTGTCTCCCTGCTTGACTCGTGTAGAGAAGAAAAGCAAGCTGATTGCTATGTGATTGAAGCTCCATAGACCTGGACTCTTTAAAAAAAAAAAAATCTAATTTAACATGTATGATCAATAAAATCTAAAAGGTCTATTTATAGAGACAATGACCTTGGGAATCCTATTACTTAGATGTTGAGTTGTTCCAAGGATCAACGCGCGCGGTATTAAAAGAACTAAATATTATTCACAACTTACAAATTTTGATGTGCTTGGATGCCATATAATACATGTAATTATAAATTAGGTTTGAAATTTTGCTTTGCTGTGCGTGGTGAAGGAGATCTACTCATGAACCCATAACAGGTAATTGTTATGGGATTTATTTACTAATTTATCACAAGTCAATATTCTCTGTTACTGGACAGTTTTGTGAATTCGCCAATTTTCCTTGCTTCTTGTAATATTGTTTTCTTACTTAATGGCAGTACAGTCACAATCTTCTACAGTTTCCAAAGGATATTATCTATTACAAATACTTTTCAAATGATTAACGAATTTTTCCTTGGCTTGGTTATAAGTCTTCTGATTATGACTAAGTACATGATATGTTGATAAATTTTCATTTTTATACTAGTACTCCAAGGAACAATTATTTTTTTTGAGAAAACAGGGATATACCCTATTTGTACTCCAATGAACAATTATTGTTGAATATTTTTGGTTATTTTTTTTCATTTTGATTACTAGAAAATTAAAAGAAGGAAATAATATAAAAACAAAATTAATTTTTTTCTTTACATTTATCCATTTTTATACAAATGGATACTTCATTTTTCTTTTTTTTTCTGAACCCTCTTTATTTGTGGTTGATTTCATAATTTCAGCCTTAATTAATTCCAAATTTATCCAAATCCTGAAGTTTGTTCTGCATTATATCTTGCCCTTGTTGAATTTGTTGAATTATCTTCCTAAGAATGCCTAAAATAATAAAATTTCCACCCAATGAAGTTTCTCTTCTGGATGAAGAGCTGATCTTTTATATATTTTGGCCCAGTATTTGGAAGTTGTAAGAGAAGAACAGGATGTTCAGATGAGGGGAAATTTGGTTTGACGTAACTGCGATTCGATCAGAATTCACATTTGGTGAGGGTAGAAATATTAGTGTTACATTCGATCACCCACGACGGTGTGGATATCGGCCAACTAGCTAAGGACTTAGATGGCAGATATCTTTCATTAATGGTAGGTGACGGAGCTAATGTTTCTACTCCACTAAACTTGGCTAAAGCGAAGTTGTAATCGTGTCAAACCAAACACTTCCTTCGTGTGTATCAGATTAACATCATAACATGGTTAAGAAGGCGCAAATATATACTGTTAGGAAACATTGTATAACTATAAAATTCAGAACAAACCTGCAGCTTGGAAACAATGTTCAACTATGAAATTGGCGACAAGCCATGCTCAATTTGATTTGATGATGAAAAAGGCCATGTAGTAATGTAGTTTTGTGTTATATATATATAAGGCACACTACATGCTTACCTAATATTGAACCTTTTAACTCTATCTTGATTTCCACATTATGTCAATCCATTGTGTAATGCTCCCCTTCAATAAGTCTCCATTTTTAATTCTACACTTCATTAGGAACTTCGGTAGTATCATATCCTAATGAGGGGACAAATGGTTTTGGGGGCATTTCCAAGTCCTGCAAACTCCCCATCAGCATCTGTACCGTCCTCGACATGGTCGGGCGATTCGCCGGATTCCATTGTACGCACCATAATGCAACAATCGCGAGTTTCTTCGCTATCTCTTCTTCACTCGCGGTCATTTCTATATCCAATTCTAATTCTTGCCTGCTGACTAACTGCTCGTAAACCAACTCTGGGAAGTAAGCCTCACCTTGGTTTTCAATCTCCGGATCAGCAATCTTCTTTCCGCCTACCAATTCCAGCATCAGCATTCCGAAGCTGTAAACATCAGACTTATACGACACCGTTCCGAAGTTTCTAGAATATATCTCTGGTGCAATGTAGCCCATTGTTCCTCTAGCTGCTGTCATTGTAACAATGCTTTGATCCTTCGAGCACAGCTTTGCAAGGCCAAAGTCGGAGATCTTTGGATTGTAGTTACGATCCAACAAAATGTTATGCGGTTTGATGTCGAAGTGTAGAATGCGGTGGTCGCATCCCTGGTGCAAATACTCTATCCCGCGAGCGATTCCTATTGCTATGTCCTGCAACTTGTCCATCCTAAATGGTTCTTGATGGCTCGTAGAATTACGCGAGAAGATGAACTTCTCTAGGGACTCATTCGGCAAGAACTCGTAGATTAGTGCGCGCCTTGATCCGTCAGAGCAGAATCCTAGTAGGCGAACCACATTGACATGGTGAATCCTACCGATGGTTGCGACTTCGTTGATGAACTCTTCGCCCTCGCCCTTCGATCTCTCGAGCATCTTAACTGCCACGGGGACTCCGTTTGGCAACACACCTTTGTACACACTTCCGAAACCGCCCTGCCCCAGTTGGACTTTGAACCGCCGAGTCATCTTCTTAAGTTGCAAGAAAGTGTATCGAGTCGGTTTTGTGTCGCTATATGTTGCGAGGAACTTTTCGACTTTGATACGCGTTTCTTTTTCCTTCTCGGACTTTTTGAAAATGTAGACTAGAATGACTGCTGCCAGCAGTATAACAAATGCAGCTGCAGATGGTCCTGAACAAATAAAACAGCTGAGTGAGTAATTACTAATTAGTATATGTTTATCAAACAGATGTGACATAAACTATCATTCCGAGCTTCTTGAGAAGAAGAGAAACTTGAATAGATTGAGAGTTGAGAGCATGAAGATCTATCTGTAATCGGTTCAAATATGTTCATATTGAACATTGCATCGAGTTGATACAAAAATTACCTGTAGTGAGCTTGACAATTTTTTCACCTGCAAAATCAAGAACGAAACATTTAGAGTCTAGTAGTTGTAATTCCAAATTTGCTTTGGTTGTGTCACAGATCTGTTTATTATTCGTCACTGATTTGATCAGATTTTCACAAAACTAGCTTGCTTTGCGGAAAACATGATTCCAACTTTGGGAAATCAAATTTCCACCAAATTAAACATCCATCTCATCAAGTTTGAATCATCCATTCACACAAACAGTACAATAAAAGAGTTCCAAAAGAATACTTTTTGGTTAAATATTTTGAAAACTCCGACAGGCACTTAAATCCTTGACTTGATCTTGTCGTATTTTGTGCTCATGCTCTTCGTGGGCATAGCTCAATGGCGGTAATAGCTTTTTCCGAAATTTTCATTTGCTTGCAGAAGTAAAAGTCGGTATCTTTCGCATTCTGAAATTAGTGCAGGTTTCTGTTTTTCTCTGATGATCAGACGAATTTACATAATTATTCGATAAGACATTAAGAGTCGGAAGTCAGAGCATTACCATGATGAATGCAGAAAGAGGTGTTCCTACTGGAACTAAAATAACAAGTCTTCCCTGCTGCTTCACAGTCTTTGCAAATGTCAGTAATCTCAGGAACATACCAACTGAGGGTGATCTCACGTTGCACGACAAGATCATTCACGATTTCTTTGAGGTCACCCTGATTATCCTTAGCAGGCATGTGCAGAACTTTTGAGGTCACCATGCAGTATGAAGGGATTGTGTCCATGTATTCTTGCGCATCAAACACGTAAACAAACTGATCATCTCCATTTTTGAGGCAGGACGTTGGTAAAGTTGCATTTTGTGGGAAGAGATTTCTTGAGCAGCTTACTAAGATGACATTCACAATCTCATAAGGCTTGTATATGGGAGTCCTCAGGTTAATGGATCTTCGGTTCCGAAGCGGACACGGCGCCAACGAATCGCGGAGCTTGACCGTGATCGCTGCAAGGCCATAGTTGATTGCAGTAACATTGTAGGAGCCGAAATTTGGGAGTGTTAGGATTGTGGTGTTGCCGGAACACGAGAGTTCCATTCCAGGTGCACCGCAGAATGGAGGGCTTGATTCTCTCCGAAAGGGGAATCGAATCTCAGTCCCGCCTTCGCCACCGCATGTTGAGGGTGGGCACCTCTTGCTAAGCTCTTCTATCTCCCTTTTTTCTTCTTTGCTGCCTGCTGCTGCATTCTTTTCAGATTGAAGGAAAAGAAAGACAATTACGACGAGAAGCCTAAGCATTGTGTGTTGGAAAGGCTTGAACGGAGGAGGAGAGCGTTGCAATTCTATCTGAATGATAAGCTAAATTCATGTCATGTGGCCTCTAAATCTGCAGAGACTTATTAGACAAGTCAATAGGTGGCTCTCTATCATAGAGAATAGTTGAATGAAGACTTGACTAGTTGTGGCTTGTTGCTTGGATTTTTGTCAGTCTTTTCACTCCAGTGAACTTCAGCAGATGCCCAATTCCACTCATGTCTGCATCAAATTAAAGTTGTCCAAGATAATAGGGCAAAGAAATGGAATTTTCTAATTTTTTCACCTTTCTTTTTTGTTATACAACTTTGCTCTTCTGAACAGAAGATGTCTGGAAATTTTTGCACCTTTTGGAGTTCAGATTAGACACCATTCAAGTCTAGCTGCTTGACTTCATATGGATAGTGATTCCTTCATAATTGTCGGATAATCCATAATACATGGATGCTGTTGCAAGCCGTGTCTGACGGGTATTGGATGCGAGACACACAGCGGACATGTGAATGCCGTGTTCGAATAAACTAAGTAATAAGAAAAAGAATGACGCGGGGAGGACTTGCGTGTGACGTGACAACTGAGACCTCTCTAGAGGAGTGTGAATTACATGAGGTGACTATTTAGGATGTAACAGTACACATCATACACAAAAACTATATTTAGTGATTAACATTTTAAAATTAAAACTTCTTTTGAATGTGAACTTATAAATTCTGATTTGATATATTTATATTTAGCCTCTGATAACTGCTGCCGCAAGCTTAAATGAATGTAGATGAGATTGCAAAAGGGAAGCTGCTTCTCTTTTAAGAAAGGAAAAAAGAAGAAAACAATCAAAAGAGATCTCAAAACTACTACAGGAAGCTAAAATATAGATGAGCTGCCTCAAGAATTTACTAAAACGAAATATTTTCAATAATTCGAGAACTTTAGAAAGTAGTCATGTTGAAAATTGAAATAGAGATTCAATATCCTTTTATATCTTTTGTCCCTGAGGAAATGAGGGGAGAGAAATTAATCTATTTGTGATCAACAAAAAGAACATCAGATTAACACCGTGATCTTTCACATTATTAAGCAAGATGAGTACTTCAAATCCGTTAGCCAAGTTGAAAATCGTATACATGTAAAAACATTTAAGTACACTCTTTATAGAAATAGTATCTGACATATTACCAAGTAAATTTCCATCTGATTGTTTGTCACTCTTGCTCAGAAATGTTAGGGAGTTGAGAAGAAGAATCAAAGCTTGACTGTCTTACAGAAATTGGCTCTTCTGACGAGAAGAACAGCTTCAGTGGCATTTCAAGGCTATTGACGTCTGCTTCGAGCATCTCCACAACTTCACTCATGGCGGGGCGATCTGACGGGATAAGCTGAATACACCACAAGCCAATGATGCGCAGCTTTCTCTCCATCTCCGTGATTTCGAAAGAGCAGTTGATTTCAGGCATTTCTGGTTGAGTTAGCCGATCATATATCCACGAAGGATAATAAAACTGGCTTGAATTCTCTGCCGGCAATCAACATTCCTCCGACCTCCCACCATCTCCATCAGCAGCATCCCGAAGCAATAGTCATCGGACTTGTAAGATATTATGCCGAAGTTCCTCGAAATCAATTCTAGAGCTATGTATTCTATAGTCCTTTTGGCAGCATTGATTGAGATGCGGCTATAGTCCTTTGGATACAACTTTACCATGAGAACTAAAATTTTTGGAGTGAAATTAAGGTCTAGGAAGATGTTGAAATCTTTCCCAAATGAGCCAGGAAAGCTATTTGGGATAAACATGAATTTCTGCATATCAAGTTTGTTTGCTCTAACATCTGACGGCCGTTTGTTTGCTCTAACATCTGACGGCCGTTTTACTGTGAAATCGACCTATACTATGTTAAGCAACGGGGGAACAAGGGATAACAGGACTTACGACATCTGGAGACTCCGTATCCCCCTTGAAGTGAAGGTTTTCTGTTGGCTCGTGCTCAAGAAAAAGATACCCACTATTGACAACCTGTTAAAAAGAGGGTGGACCGGGAATACGAACTGTGTGGAGTTAGAAACGTTTGATCATCTCTTTACACAATGCGCGTTCTTCAGATTCCTTTTGGTTATGTCACTACAGGAAGTCCATCCAGAAGATTTGGGAACTGACGTACACCGGATGTGGGATTTATGGAAGGGGCGGAGGGTCTCGGAAAACTACCTAACCGGTATCATAGCTTGCTGGTGGGTGATTTGGGAGACTAGGAATGGTGTCATTTTTGCGAAGACCCAAGCGGATCCGATCCGTGGCACTCATAAGATCAAACACCTGCTAGCTCAGTGGAGTAGTGCTGATCTGTAGATCAGTAGTTAGAACTCGTAGACCGTATAGAGATATCAGTTGTACTTTACTCACAACACCTGTTTCCCTGACTTTTACCTTTTTGTCTCCGTCATCCTAGAGGTCATGATGCCTCACCCATGTTGCTTAATTCACCTTCTGAATGAATGAAGCGGGTAGCATGCTACCTTTTTCTCAAATAAAAAAAAAAAAGTTTGTTTGCTCTAAATATAAACATATAGAAAAAGTAGCACATTATATTGATTTGGAAGCATGCTGTTTACTTAATAGATGCAAGTTGAGGGTTGATGAGTAAATAAATCGAGTTTTTCTTTCACTACTGTATCAGGCCTGTGCTACTCAGCCTCAACAGATACAGTATGTATGTCCATATATGGAGTGCACAGTTTCCTTCATTACACCTGTCGGAACACACAGGAAACAGAGCTGCTTTCTTATCTGGGATAAGAAATTGAGTAGTTTTATCATAAAGATCTTTGTAAAAGGATTTACAAGGATTCATATGCAACAACATAAGGAAGTATATTAGCTCCATATTTCATCAGTTGGTTTGGAGAATGAACAAGGTGAGTCTCCTTATGCTATATTTTCCATGTACTTTTGAGTTCCGTCTTATATTGCATATATAAGATTACGCTGCAATCCATAATGCATTGTAATGCTAACAGTCGACAATAACATGCTATCAGATGCATGATAATCTGCAATGGAAAATTACAAGTTACTATACCAAACATAAATTGCTTTATAAGTTGGTCACTAAATACATCAAAGTTTCGAGATATGGTCTTACATTTGCTAATGTTTTCATCGTGCATGCATTAGTTTTGGTGGTTGAGATAATCCAGCTTGCTTGTTGCATCAGTGCTCGTGAAGTCGGATCTATAGGCATTTTGTTGACCGAAGGAGGTGGAGATAGTCCTCTTCAAATAATACCTCTTCTGTTCAAAACACTACGACTCTCAAAGAAATTGTAATGTATGCAAAATTCATTTCTTATACTTTTGAGACCACGTCGACCATAATTATATATGATTCGTTATGTAAATACAAGGCCCTTTATGCTCGTACCTATTTGGCCATTCTATTTATATTGTTAAGATCAGAGGAGCATCTACTGTGATCACATTTTGATGTTCATCAGATCTCAAAGCACTCTCTCATGGATTCCATGTGGATCTGATGGGCAAAAAATTTCAAGCACCATGGCTTGCTGCTTGAATGACTCTTTCCTAGCTCTTATCTATCTATCTATAAATCTTTGTTGTTGCTGAATAAATTTCTGTTAAATTTTTCGTCACTCATCTTCTGAGATGGCAGGGAGCTCTGAGGAAGAACCCAAGCAACTTATGCTAATGGCAGGGATTGGCTCTTCTGAAGAGAAGAAAGGCTTCGGCGGCATTTCAAGGGTTTCAACATCTGCTTCTAGCATTTCTATAACTTTGCTCATGGCAGGGCGAGCCGAGTGAGGCTTCCAACGCCTAAAACCTGATCGTTTTAACATGGGTTTCCTGTGTTCAGAGCATAGCTACTCATGATGATCTCCTTGTTGTCCTATGTAACGTGGACTTAACTAAAGGTCCTCGAAGCCATAATATAGAGTGTTCAGACTACAGATGTCAAAGCCTTACGATGACTACCTCTACCGCCCTCCTTCTTCCTTACGACTGGGAGCTCGTCTCTTAAGTTCGGTTCGGATAATAGGAAGTACCTATATGCTGGCTAATTGGGTTGGACTTTATGTACTTTATTCGTGGTGAAAACTATAAAGCCTCCCCCTCGCTTTCAACACGTAACAACCTAACACCACATAAGTCCATTCTGGGNAATTCTCTTATCGCATCCCTGGTGCAAGTAGTTGATGCCACGGGCGATTCCCAAGGCTATGTCATTGAGTTTGTCCCACGTGAATGTTCGCCGACCAGCGACTCCATTGGCAGAGAAGATATGCTTGTCGAGCGATCCGTTAGGCATGTACTCATAGACGAGGGCCCTCTTCGATCCCTCGGAGCAGAACCCGACAAGCTTTATCACGTTGACGTGGTGGATCCTACCGATGGTAGAGACCTCGTTGATGAACTCTTCCCCATTGCATCTAGAATTGCTTAACAACATCTTCACTGCTACAAGAACGCCGCCGGGGAAAACACCTTTGAATACGGAGCCGTATCCTCCTTGGCCGAGCTTTTCTTTGAAGTGGCCCGTGATTGCAATGAGGTCGGTATATGCATACCTCGTCGGCGCGAGCGCCCTCTGGCTTCGAAGGAACTTCTCGACGGCGTCCACTGATTTCTTTTCTCTCCACAACTTGTGCGCCAAGAAGAGGAATATTGCCAACGGCGCAATAATGAATCTGCAGAGAAATGAGAGAGCTGCAGTATGCAGATTTCATGGATGAGAATTAATAGAGTGACAACAAAGTGCAGTCTCATGAGGCTTCAGAAGGGGAAGTCGTATTTACTTGTCAAAATTTGTCCGGCAGAATCTAATGCCAACAAGAGAACCGAAACCCATTGTGAAAGGCGGCTGTGAGTGTCTGCCATACATCCTATCAAAGTCACTCCGCTATAAGCAAAGAAGAATCTCGGAGAGAGTATCCCACCTACGTACATTTTCGTCCAAAAGAATCTGCATAACATGCGGGATAACAAATTATTCACATTGATGAGAATTGAAAAGTAATAGAGCATTTTTTTCTACTACTCAGAATGCGTTTTCTTAGAAAGTGAAATATCTCTCTCCAACCCCCCATGTAGGACAAATTAGAGTAATTTTAATTTATCTTGTAAGGATGAGCCCAAAATTTATATAAAATTAATATATTAAAATTTTATAATTTATTTTAGAAATTAGGAGGAAATGCTAGAAAATTAGCCAGGCAAAAAAAAATTAACAAAATTTATGAAAATTTTTAAAAAATTAGAAAAGGAAATTTTGAGGAAGAACTAAAGAAAAATAAATGAAAAAAAATGGAAAAGTGAGGAAGATTAAACGGGATAGAATTTTTCTGTAAGAAGAATTTCGTCGATATACAAGGCAACAGAAAGAAGATGAAGATACTATGGCCGCAGTCAAAATATGAAACATCAAAATTTACCCTAGGTTGTATTCATAACCATCAAAAATACCCCTACTCTAAATCAAATTTGAAGATTTTAAAACCTTTTCTCATACAAATATATCCGAAAATAACCCTTAACTCGTATTCCTAAATTTTAGGAATTTATTTCATATACAAAAATTCTAAAAAAAAAACTCTAAATAAATTTAATAAAAATAATAATTCGAATAATTCGAAAAAAAATAGAACCTAAATGGCTCGATTCAAATCTAAAACAAGAAATTAACTCTTTTTTTTAAAAAAAAGAAAAAGATGACTCTTGTCTGAATGTCTATGCATGAGACAAATTGGTCGAAGAACATGCATGTTATCTCTCAACTTACTTTGCACCGTCCTTTAGACAATCACCAACTGATTTCGGGAGATATGTTGCAATTGGAACCGGAAATCCGCGCTTCAGGAGCTGGGAGACGTATTCTGTTGTGGGACGCTCCAGCGAGTAAATGTTTCCATTCATCAGCTGCATTCGTTCTCGATCCCACGTAATCGGAGTCATAGCTAAGAAACTACAGGAACGCTCCGTATCCTCCAGGTGAAGTGCTTCAGATGAAAATATAACATACACAAATGCACCGGTCTTGCTCAAACAACGAACAGGGTTATATGTGCTGTTTACTATCATCCTCGCACAGCTCACGAAAGTAGCCCACGTAAACTCGAAATCTACGAATCCCATGCTCTCGATGCTGCTGCGGGAAAGAGACTGCAAGGGAAGACTGCAGCTGCCGTTAGCCAAGTTGGCATCGACGACTGTGAAATTGCTATCTAGGAAGGAATCGAAGGAATGTGGGTTAATATTCGGGATCTCGGTAACGTAGTAGTACGTCCCAGGTTGGTGGATATCCCAGATAGTCTTGTTACCATCCACGCAGGCAAGCTGATATCGGCGATCGCCGCATTTGTGGGGGTCGCCCTCCGAGCGGAACGGATAACTGATGTCGCGCAGAGGTCCACAGGAGAAAGACGGACATCTCGGGTGCTTCATTCCCGCAGAAGCTAATCTGCTGATATCGAATAGGAGAAGGCATGTGATGAGTAGTAGAGCTCGGGAGGCACATATTTGTATGGTACTGCTCATGAAAACAGGATGTGCTGAACCCTTCTTGATCACCATGGTACGTACCTAGCTGCTTAATTTGCTTAGTTTAATTTCTTCAGAATTGAATCATATAGATATAAATATATTCATGTCAAAAATGATTATTAGCCATTTGTAGAGGTGTGGGAGCTCATTGGAAGTTTATGTACTCTTCTTTTACTTTTCAAAATTTTGAAAACCAACCACTCGATAAGCTCGTCTCATCTCGCCGCCTGACTTTGTAGAGAAGAAGAAAGCTGACTGCCACGTGATTGTAACTCCATATACTTGGACTCTCAGTCTAGGTTCCACACAAAAGAAGAAAAGAAGGGAAAAGAAAAAAGGAAAAAAAAAAAAAAAAAGGAGAGAGACGCGCTTGTGTCACGAAGAATCAACGGTATTAAAAGGATGGATGTTCAATTTATCAAAAAATATTATTATAAATTTTGATTTGTAATATATTTTTTAAAGTACATCTAATAAATTAGGTACGAAATTTGTTGCGCTCTACATGGTGAATGAGATCTACTTATGAGCACAGGACAGGTAATTAATATAAGATTCACGCACCAACTTTGCGGAGCATATAATTAGTTTTAATTTATTAATTAATTTTAAAATATTATAGTATTTTTTATATAGTATATATATGTTATATTTGGTTTAGATTTGTAGTTATCTAAATTT
This sequence comes from Ananas comosus, assembly GCF_001540865.1. Classification (NCBI taxonomy): domain Eukaryota; kingdom Viridiplantae; phylum Streptophyta; class Magnoliopsida; order Poales; family Bromeliaceae; genus Ananas; species Ananas comosus. Next base: position 20,447 of record NW_017891103.1, read on the forward strand.
GAAGATAAATCCTAATTTAATTGGGATTAGATATTATTTAGATTTAATTTGGCATATATGGATTATGAGTCGGAATCTAATTTCTAATTAAATTAGGATTAGACTCTACTTAGGAGACATGTATTATAAATACATGCTACGGTCAAATTAATCGGCGCGACCAAATTAAGATGCCACGTTCTAATTAAGCAAGCAATGCATGTTGGTTCCGGACGATCAAGAAGCCGCCGCGGAAAAATTAAGAAGCCTTCCCATGCTAATTCCGTACGGCTCTAATTAAGGGTTGCATATTGGAGAGAGCCAAGCTGCCGCAACCAAATTAAAAACCCATGCCAATTCTGTACGGCTTTGGGTCTTGAGAGAAGCTTGTGCGCTAATTAGCCCTATGCGCTAATTAAGGCCAATGGGTGGTCCGTACCGATTGAAGAGAGAAGCCACTTTCGGAGTTTGCTTTGTTGCTGCGTTTCGGATCTAATTAAGCTTTGGTCTTTTGAGAGATTTTCTTTGTACTCCGCCTTCTTTTCGATATTAATAAATTATTTGCTCCGTCTTCGCCCGTGGACGTAGGCCGTTGGCCGAACCACGTAAATATCGGTGTGTTCTTTCCTTATTTTTTCTTTTCTTGCATTAAATTATTTTCTGGATCTATTTTTCGCCGTTCCGATTTTAACAAATTGGTATCAGAGCCTTTCTATTCCCTTTGAGGATTAAGATGACGACGAAGTTCGAGATTCAGAAATTTGACAGGACCAACAGTTTCGCATTATGGCAAGTCAAGATGCGTGCAGTATTGACGCAGCAAGGATTGCAGAAGGCACTGTTGGGAAAAGAAAAGATGCCCGATTCGTTAACGCCGGAGCAGAAGGAGGAGATTGATGATAAAGCTCTTACGGCAATACAATTATGTTTATCCGATGAGGTATTGCGCGAGGTCTTGGATAAAAAGACCGTTGCAGGGCTTTGGCTTAAATTGAAGTCTCTCTATATGACGAAATCTCTCACCAACAAGTTATATTTGAAGCAACGTCTCTTCATGTTGCGCATGGCGGAAGGTACCTCTATTAAGTCGCATTTAGATGAATTTAATTCTATCATTATGGATCTCCGCTCGATAGATGTCAAAATCGAGGAGGAAGATGAAGCCCTTTTATTATTATGTTCTCTACCGCCCTCTTATAAGAATTTTCGTGAGACTTTCTTGTTTGGACGAGATACTCTATGTCTCGATGATGTTAAATCCTCTTTACTTTCAAAAGAGAGAATTGACATGCAGATAAGCAACAAGACAGGTGGAGCTTCAGGACAAGGTTTGGTCGCTAGAGGGAGGTCTCGGGAGAAGGGTTCCGGTAATAGAGGTACGTCTAGATCAAAGTCAAAGTATATGAATCTGATTTGTGGTTATTGTAAGAAGAAGGGTCACATAAAAGCTGATTGTTTCAAGTTGAAAAATAAAGAGCAGCGGAAGAATAACGGTGATAAAAATCGAAGTCAGAAAAACACCAATACTGAAGCAGAAGCAAGTGTTGCAGCAGGAGAATCAGATAAAAATGATATCGTCTTTACAGTTACGGATAAAACACGCAGACAGGATGAGTGGCTTATGGACTCCGCATGTTCTTTTCATATCTGTACACATAGAGAATGGTTCTCGACGTACATGCCTATTGAAGGTGGAGATGTATTGATGGGAAATCACTCTAAGTGCACAGTTATTGAAATTGGTACTATTCGGGTACGAATGTTCGATGGAGTAGTGAGGATTATATCTGAGGTTCGGCATGTTCCGGATATGAGAAAAAATCTGATCTCATTGGGTACATTTGATACTAAAGGCTTTAAGTATTCTTCAGCTGATGGATTAATGAAGATCGCTAAAGGGAATCTTGTAGTGATGAAGGCTAAGTTGTCCGACATGTTATATGTTCTACAGGGTTCCACTTTGACAGGTTCAGCAGCGGTGACTTCTTCTTCTATGTCAGATTCGGATAGTACTAGATTATGGCATATGCGACTGGGCCATATGAGTGAATATGGTATGATGAAGTTGGGCGAGAGAGGTTTACTTGATAGTCAGAGTTTAGAAAAGTTGGACTTCTGCGAGCATTGTGTTTTTGGCAAACAAAAGAGAGTCAGCTTTAAGGCCGCAGTTCACCGAACAAAAGGTACTCTGGACTACATCCATTCTGATCTTTGGGGACCTTCTCGTACTCCTACTCATGGTGGTGCCAGATATATGTTGACTTTTATTGACGACTATTCTCGTAAAGTGTGGGCGTTCTTTCTGAAAAGTAAGGATGAGGTGTTCAATTATTTCAAGCAGTGGAAGGTCATGATTGAGAAGCAAACTGAAAAGAAGATCAAACGATTAAGGACCGACAACGGTTTGGAATTCTGTTCGTCAGAGTTTGAAGAATTCTGCAAGAAGGAAGGGATCGTTCGACATAAAACCGTTAGGCATATTCCACAGCAGAATGGGGTGGCCGAACGGATGAATAGAACTCTTTTGGAGAGGGCCCGTAGTATGCTCTCTAATGCTGGCTTAGCGAAGAGTTTCTCGGCAGAGGCGATCTCTACGGCATGCTATCTGGTGAATCGATCTCCACATTCAGCACTTGATTGCAAAACTCCGGAGGAGGTATGGTCTGGCAGCCCTTCTGATTATTCTAATTTGCGAATATTTGGTTGTCCTGCTTATGTTCATGTTAATGAAGGCAAGTTAGAACCTAGGGCTAAAAAGTACATTTTTATTGGTTATGCATCGGGGGTTAAGGGATATAGATTGTGGTGTCCTGAATCGTCTAAATTAATTATTAGTAGGGATGTCACATTTGATGAATCTCCTTTATGACAGGTCACGGATATTCCAGAAGCAAGCGTGACAGTTGCGTGTATTTCAGAAAGTTTGATAAGGGATCTTTCATATATTTGTTGCTCTATGTCGATGATATGTTAATTGCTTCTAGCGACATAGTTGAGATAAATAAATTGAAGGCTTTACTTAAGGGTGAGTTTGAGATGAAAGATGTAGGTGCTGCTAAGAAAATCCTTGGTATGGAAATTAAGAGGGACAACAAGTCAGGACTACTGCATTTGACACAAGAGAAATATATAGAGAAGATTTTAAAGCGTTTCGGGATGACAGACGCAAAACCAGTGAGCACTCCTTTTGCGGCGCATTTCAGACTTTTCGCTGAGTTATCACCGCAGTCCGATGATGAGCGGGAGTACATGTCACATGTTCCCTATTCTAGTGCTGTCGGGAGCATCATGTACGCTATGGTTTGCACACGGCCGGACATCTCCTACGCAGTGAGCATGGTTAGCAGATATATGACCAATCCTGGTAAAGCTCATTGGCAGGCTGTTAAGTGGATTCTGAGATACTTACGAGGTACTACTAGCACTTGTTTGGAGTTTGTGAGGTGTAAGGATGGTGTGGTTAGATATGTTGATTCAGATTTTGCAGGTGATTTGGATAGGAGGAGATCACTTTCAGGTTATGTTTTCTCTATTGGCGGATGTGCAGTTAGTTGGAAAGCTTCACTACAACCTATTGTTGCCTTGTCTACGACGGAGGCGGAATATATTTCTATGACAGAGGGTGTAAAGGAAGCTATGTGGCTAAGAGGCTTATTTGGAGAGCTTACTTTTTGTTGGGATCCGACGATTGTTTATTCGGACAGTCAAAATGCTATTCATTTTTGTCTAAAGATCAGATGTTTCATGAGAGGACAAAGCACATCGATGTAAAGTTTCACTTTGTTCGGGATGTGATTGGGAAACGCACGTTGACAGTTAAGAAAATTGGTACTGAGGACAATCCGGCGGATATGCTTACTAAGTCTCTTATTATTGCCAAGTTCAAGCATTGTTTGGACTTGGTGGCAGTTGGCAGCATTTGAGGCCCTATGGGGCGTTTGGAGAAGACGGAGCACGGAGCGTTAAGGAGCATTGAGGCGAATTAAATTCAAGGTGGAGTTTTGTGGCGATCTCGGCATATACGTCGGCTAAACTACAAATTAAACCAAGGTGGAGATTGTTATATTTGGTTTAGATTTGTAGGATTATGAGTCGGAATCTAATTTCTAATTGAATTAGGATTAGACTCTACTTAGGAGACATGTATTATAAATACATGCTACGGTCAAATTAATCGGCGCGACCAAATTAAGATGACACGTTCTAATTAAGCAAGCAATGCATGTTGGTTCCGGACGATCAAGAAGCGCCGCGGAAAAATTAAGAAGCCTTCCATGCTAATTCCGTACGGCTCTAATTAAGGGTTGCATATTGGAGAGAGCCAAGCTGCCGCGACCAAATTAAAAACCCATGCCAATTCTGTACGGCTTTGGGTCTTGAGAGAAGCTTGTGCGCTAATTAGCCCTATGCGCTAATTAAGGCCAATGGGTGGTCCGTACCGATTGAAGAGAGAAGCCACTTTCGGAGTTTGCTTTGTTGCTGCGTTTCGGATCTAATTAAGTTTTGGTCTTTTGAGAGATTTTCTTTGTACTCCGCCTTCTTTTCGATATTAATAAATTATTTGCTCCGTCTTCGCCCGTGGACGTAGGCCGTTGGCCGAACCACGTAAATATCGGTGTGTTCTTTCCTTATTTTTTCTTTTCTTGCATTAAATTATTTTCTGGATCTATTTTTCGCCGTTCCGATTTTAACAAATTGGTATCAGAGCCTTTCTATTCCCTTTGAGGATTAAGATGACGACGAAGTTCGAGATTCAGAAATTTGACAGGACTAACAGTTTCGCATTATGGCAAGTCAAGATGCGTGCAGTATTGACGCAGCAAGGATTGCAGAAGGCACTGTTGGGAAAAGAAAAGATG
>NW_017891104.1:0-18310 GCF_001540865.1 Ananas comosus
TTAGGGTCGCTCCCTACAAGCCGGCACTTCGGAGTTAGCCTACGTGACAACATGCTCGCCCGTGTAGGATTGGGCGCCGAAGTGGATTGCCGTGGGCGAGGCTCATTCCTAGAGGGGGAATATTGACTACCACGAGGCCATTAAGCACGGCGCAAACCGGACTACACTTGTGTAGGTCCTAGTTGAATTGAACAATGACAATAAAATGTGTAATGTAACCATCATTACTAGATAGTGTATACTAGTTGGACATGCTCATTCATGATAGTGTAGCTTTTTACTTGTTAAATAACATGTTAATTGGAGGTATAGTAGCTTAGTAATTCTATACTTGCTTATAATTATGTTATCTCTTTAGTTATGCTCATTTACTATTTATGCCTCAGTGACCTAATGGTGTAATTCGCTAATATCGATGGCTTACCTACTGGGAATTATTGACTAATAGTTCTCATTCCCTTTTTGTTTATATTTTTATTTACAGCGCCATTCACAGCAGAAGAGGCTAGGGATCACGACAAGGGGCTCACGTCTAGCTAGACTTAGCTTGGAGATCCTGCTAGGTGGTCACCTCTCCTTTTGTTTTAGTTGGAGAGGTGTTTTGCGCTTGCTATATAGATACCACCATTATGTATTTAACCTTTTATTTTTATGGTTTCCTTGATGTATGTATATTGAGGATTATTGCTGTCTAATTATTTACTTTCCTTTTACTTGTCATTAGAGAATAGTTTTTGTTTCAAGCTCTGATATCATGCTAGATGTTGTTATATTCTTGTGTTATTTCTATCATGTTTGTTGTAGACGCCTTATATGTTCTTCGCATATGGCGGGTCTGGGCACGCACTAGGCAGGCTTCCACTGGGGCTTGGGTGTGACATCAAATCAACTTTAGATTTTTAGTTTGGTTCATAATTTCAAAAGTGAATCCATATTTTAATTCAAAATTTGAAATTAATTTAAAATCATAAATTTTTGGTCTATCAACAGACTCTTTCAAATCAAAACAATTAACTANTAGGATCCATGTTCCGACCCAATCCTCACCTATCTAAGTTACCAAGCGTTCCAAGTACACTAGATTATCAATTAGAAGCATAAAGAATGGAGCTACTATGCAATCCTACAATGCAACATGAAGAGATGAGATTAAATGCAAGCTAAGACATAGAAAGGAGTCCGAAAGCTTCGGGATGGCACCCCCCACCTTTTATCGATGTAGAGGTTTCGGAAATCTCTCTCGGCGAGCTTTACGAAAAGGCTTTAGCCTTCCTCGTCCGAATCAACACTAGCCCAGCCCGATTTTGTCGAGAACTTCACGTCGGTTCGCCGAATGCCAAAATCGACTTCGCTCCCGCGTTTCGTGACCTAACAATAGGGTTTCCAAGGCTTCAAATGAGATTAATCTCATATTTTCACAAGAACCCCATTTTGGAGCCCTAGGTTTGCACCTATAGCAAACCACCCAATAAATCCCTAGATTCTTGGGATTGATCTATTTAGAAGCTAGCCTAGGGTTCATTTGACCCATTCCAAAGCATAAAAACCCAAAAACCCAAGTTTTACAAGCTAGGGTTTGTAGCTTACCTCTTGAGCTACACCAATGGAGAAGAGAGAAAAAGAGGAAAATGCTCCAAGCCTTCTCTATCTTGTTCTTCTCCTTCTTCTTCTTCTTCTCCTCCTTCTTCTTCTTCTCTTTCTTCTTCTCCTTCTCTTTCGTTCTTTCTTTTCTAGAGAGAGAGAGAGGGAGCAAGAGAGAGTGTGAAAGAGAGAGAGAATGAGAGAGTGTGAGGGAGAGAAAGGGCTCAGCCCACTCTAATAAAGGCCATTTTGCACAAAAACCCCTCAACTTTTAATCCTACACACTGCTCTTACTGGGCAGTTTTCACGCAGAGGGACCGGTCTCCCCGACTTGGGACCGGTCCCCGAGAGCTTCCTTCGGGCGCACGCGTTCGGGAACCGGTCTCTCCCCGGGAGACCGGTCCACGGGAGACCGGTCCTCACCTGAGAGACCGGTCCCCGAGAGCTAAATTTTCAGGACTTAGCCAATTTTGGGCATTTCTCGCTGGGGCAACGTTCGGGAACCGGTCCCTCCCTGCCAGGGACCGGTTGTATCAAGCAACCCCGCTACACCCAGCCGAGGGAACCGGTCTCTCACCTGCAGAGACCGGTCCCCGAGAGCAACATCAGCCCAATGATGCAGTTTGCCTCATTTGCTCTCGCGGACTCAACTCCAAAGCACTTTTTGTGTTTTGGACATTTTTAATTCCCACAATGGGTATTCTCTCGACAAATAGTCGATCCTGAATGAAGTGCAATCCTCGTATCTCGAGAATTCACTTCCTTACAATGAGCTACCACGGGTAGCTAGCCGGCGAGGCGCCTGTAGGGTCGGGTGGGACAGTCTCATTCCTCGAGGGGAAATGTTGGAGCTACCACCGGCAGCTAGGCGGCACAAGTTGGACTACACATGTGTAGGTCCTTGATGAGATTGAATGATGAACCTTAATCAATTAAATGACAATCACTACTTGATAGTATATCGTAGTTGGATTTAGTTGACATTGAGATTTGTGGTACCCTTAGTTGCCATGATAGTACATACTAGATATGTATTGGATTTTTGAGACCTATTGTATTGTCACGCCCCGAGCCCGCCTCTTTGGTCGGATTCGGGCACGCTAACAGACTGTCAAACGGACAGGGTTTTTCCTGTACCGCGTACAGAGTCTCCCCTGTATGTTCAAGGCGTCGCAATCAATACAATGTACAAAGTTCCAACCAGGAACACATTTCAACCAAAGATTGCATAAAGAAGTATCAAAAATATAAATCTACTTGCTATTACAAGCATTCATCACACATATTACAATTTTACATTCCACATTATATTCTTTTACATTGATCCACAACTTCCTAATATACAATCAAGTTCTTAGCACACTTATTACAACATTGTTCTTACAATTATCACACTCTTGGTTCTTTGCATTTTATACCCCTAAGAAACCGACTCAGGGTGCTACTATCTGGTCTCAATGGTAGGGCGCTAACTACGGAGCTACGCCCTTTCCTCGCGCCGCCGCGCCGCTCGCGTGTGAACCTGTAACACCCCGAAACAACTTGGGGTCAGAACTAACTCCATAGTTCCCAGTGGGTATGGCCACCCAAGGGAAGAGCTCGACCATAAGGTCCAAAGGAGGCAAACAACATGTTAGTCCAATAGATAGATATGAAATCATAAATCATGCAACTAACATTACCATGCTTTTGCCTCACAACATGCAATATGAAAATTATGCAACTCATATAGTAGATTAATTGCTTCTACTCTTTATTCTTATTCATTCTTTACTTTTCTAGCTATTCTTTAGCATTTACCTTTCTTTATTCTTCATTACTTGCCATTCTTTAGCATTAGCCTTTCCTTATTCTTTATTCTTTATTCTTTATACTTTACTAAGGGTACTCACAACTTAGTAATATTATACACATTAGCCTTTCTTTTCTAAGGTTACTTTACCTTAGCCAACTATGCCATCCGACTCGGTCTTGAGTCAATCAACTGCGGATAGTCCGCGCTCTGTCCGGCTCGAGGTGAAGGAACTCTCACATGCACCTCAGCTGGCGACAGCTCACCGTACTCCTGTCCTAACCGTCTAGCGGTGAACGGATCGCACCTCACCCAACAACTGCCTAGGTGTATGACTTAGCCACCTGGCGGCGAAATCGTCGCACACGCCATGACTGTGGTTCAGTCAACAGGCGGCAGGATCCACAAACTGGCTTAACTATCTGGCGGCGAAATCGTCGCACACGCCGAACAATGGCTCAAGCCCCTGGGCGGCGAAATCGTCGCACACACCTAATGCTCCCTTGGTATCAACCTCGGCGGCGAAATCGTCGCACACGCCCTAGCCTTGACACCAAGGTTATCACAGATCTTGGGATTCCGGAATCCATTTCCACAACTTAAGGGTTTACTCTTTTACCCTATTTCGACGACCATTCTAGGTCTAAATCAATCATCTTTATGTGGTCTCTCTACCACTATACCCCATAACTTAGTCCAACTGTACTAAGTGTTACAATATGTCACGACCTAGGTATCCAATCACACTAGGTTCTATGTCATTTCACCTAGATCTCAACTCTAGGTTTACTTACTTGACCTATGTCCAATGACACTAGGTTCATGTTCGACCTATGTTTATACATTAGGTTCATGCCACTCGATCTATTTATTATCCTAGTTATCCACGCCTAGGATTATAATTTGCACATTTACATTTACCTTGTCACCGTCAAGATTTCTACTCAACTGGAGTTGTTGATTTATACCCAATTCTTAGGGATTTAACATAAGGTTCACAGTTTACATATTCTCATTTATCTTGTTACCATCGAGGTTTCTAATCAACTAGAATTATCGACATTCATATAGCTTGAACTATAGTACATTCACTTTCATATATGTTTAGACATAGGCATCAAACGTTCATATTCAACTTACATGACTTTAGTCTATGTATCAACATTCACATATCATTTATCATTCATACGTTCATGTATGTTTAGTCATATGCATCTAGCATTCATGTTTATATAGGCTTAGTCATATGCATCTAGCATTCAGGTTTATATAGGCTTAGTCATATGCATCTAGCATTCATATCCATATGCATCTAGCATTCACATTTCTAGGATAACCATTATAGATCATCATATATCAACAATCATATATGCCTACTCATATGCATCTAGCATTCATGTTCATATATCGACAATCATATTCATTTATGCGTCAAATGAAAGCATGTTTTACTTTGGCATGGAAGTGACCTAATCACTTTGGTAAAGCACAACCCACCTTTACTTGATACCGGAATGCGAGAAATTCGCTTCTCGCACTTTCCCGAGAACCACGACCTGCTCTTGCGACAATTGATGCCGAAAACGTCTTTTTGGCGCTATCTTTGCGTAGGCTCGACGGATTGCCGAACCGACTTCGCCAACGAGTTTCTTTTACCCTCAATTAGGTTTGTACGCGGTCAATTTCACGTTAGGACCTTTATCCTGCAAAAGTGCATTGTCGGGGTCAAAATAAAACTATCGAGCAATTCAACTTTTATTTCATTCCATCTCTCTTTCTTTTCTTTCTTTTCTTTCTTCTCTTTCTTTTCATTCTTTTCTTTCTTCTCTTTCTTTTCCTTCCTTCTTTCTTTCTTCCTTTCTTTCCTTTCTTTCTTTTCTTTTCTCTGCAGCCCTGCAGCTGAGCTGCTGCTGCGGCTGCTGACTGGCTGCTGCTGCTGCTGACAGCAGCTAGGCTGAGCTGCTGCTGCTGAAGCTGCTGCTGCGCAAGCTGCTGCTCCTGCTGAGCTGCTACTGCTGCTGCGCAAGCTGCTGCTGCTGAAGCTGCTGCTGCTGACTGCTGCTGCTCCTGCTGAGCTGCTACTGCTGATTGCTAATGCCACTGCTGCTACAACCAGTAGCAGAGGGAAAAATGGAAAGGGAGAAGGAAAGGAGAAGAGAAAAACAATGAAATTACCTCTTTTCTTCTTCTCTTTTCTCTTCTTCTTCTTCTCTTCTCTTTCTCTCTCTCTACGTATAGGAGTGAAGAGGGGGGGGATAAGGATGGAGGGCTCCCTGGCAGGGGGTTAGTGGAAATCCACTAAGCCATATGAAAATTACCATTTTGCCCCTCGACTTATCCGTTTAGCGACACAGATCAAATACCTTTCGCAGGCCCTTCCGAAAGTCCGATTGAGCTCAAATTTGACAGGAATGCTCGTTTTTACTTAACAAGTCCACTGAAATTTTAACATTTCAGTTTTGACCCCGTTTGGTCACTGCGAACTGTCCCGAACTATAATCTTCATCAGATAACTTTCGGATGCTATTTCTCTCTCTACAGGTGTCAGAATAATATGAAACTTCAAAGCTAGCCTCATAAAACCATTTCTGACATCTCCGCAAAGTTTCATAATTTTCTGACACTGTGCATTTTCTACTAATTTCTCAGTCCCGTCCTTTACAGAAAATTCTAAATATTTTATTTTCGCTCCGATTTCAACACAAGTCATTCCAGACTTACATTTTACACCCTTAAGTCGAATCAAATGGTATCCCACACCATTTATATTACTTTGCTCACTTTAATTCTTTTAATCAAAGTTAGCGTCGGAAATCCGCAAATTTTCTTTACTTTTTATTTCGCGCCCAATTTGCGTCGAAACACTTATTTATCATCAGAATTCATTCTCACACGTCCAAAATCACTAGGGGAAGATATTCAACTAGCTCGAGCTTCACTTTGATCCCCTAGATCAAAGTTAGCATCGCAACTCAAGGTTTCCATATATTACATCCATCCTCTTTCATTCCAGCATTGTGAGACAGTGGCTTCCTGATTTGCGGTTCTGCAGCAGAATATTCTAGGAAATCGGGTACTAAGTGGGGTTTCTTCAATCCAAATGTCCGACCACCACCTGATATTTTTTCCGTCACCAAGTACATAAGAAAGCCCACATTTGAACACTTTCTGACAGCTCATCACACTTCTCCACCACTGGGAGTGCGGTCTGAAGGATCTTCCCTCATGTAACGGCTTTCTTCTAGTGTAATAAAGTGCGGTGATCAACCTACCCCATAACAGGTGCCTCTCATTGAAGAAACGCCACCACCATTTAGCTAAAAGAGCCATATTCATAGCTTCCATATCCTTGATCTCCAGACCCCCTTCTTTCATGCTTTTACATATCGTTTTCCACCCAACGAGACAAGAACCCCCAGAAATTTTAGAGCACCCTTTCCAAAAGAAAGATCTTCTAAGAGCTTCAATGCGATTCCGTACCCAATGTGGCACTTTGAAAATTGCAAAGTGGAATAACGGAAGATTCGACAGTACCGAGTTTACCAGGATGAGTCTCCCCCCATAAGAGAGGAGTTTTGCTTTCCATCCATCAATACGCGTCTTGATGTGGTTGACGATCGGAGTCCAATCGTCCTTTCAAAGGGATTTGGTATGAAGCGGCAACCCCAAGTAGCGACACGGTAGTTTACCTACTCTACACCCCAATATATCTGCGAGTTGTTTAGCTCTGAATGCGGTGGTTCCCACATGGAAATGTTCCGTCTTGTTCAAATTAATCTTGAGGCCAGAGGCCCATGCAAACATCTTCCAGATAAACCGTAAGTTACGCATCGCGGGCTTTTTGGGCTCCGAGAAGAAAAGCGTGTCATCCGCGTATTGCAGAATCACTGTCTGACACTCGGCCGTCGGTCCAATTCCCTAAAGCAAGTTATTACCCCTTACTGCTGCGGTGATCCTAGCCAAACAGTCGGCCACTAATATGAATAGATAGGGGGAAAGTGGGTCCCCCTGTCTTAGCCCCCTCCTTGTTTTCATCCACTTTGTCGGCAAGCCGTTCACTAAAATGGCGATTTTGGCGTTACAGATACATTGTTCAATCCAGTCCCGCCATTTGTCACTGAACCCAAGCCACCGTAAAATACTTTGCAAGAACTTCTAGCTAACTTTGCCGTAGGCCTTCTCAAAATCCACCTTAACACTGACGCACTCCTTGTTAGTTCTAGCACACCAGTTGAGTAGTTCAGCTGCAGTGACAAAAGAGTCCGCTAGTAGTCGGTCTTTCAGGAAAGCCGATTGAGATGAAGAGATAATTGATGGTAACACCGCCGCAAGTCTGTTCGCGAGCACTTTCGAGATAATCTTTTGAATACCGTTTAGGAGGGAAATTGGTCGAAAATCGTTAACCTGGCATGCACCTTCCTTTTTGGGGGTTAAACATACATAAGAGTAGTCTGCTGGTGCCGTGCAAAGGTCGGAATTCTGAAGGTCTAAGAAAATATCAAATATGTTATCCTTAACCGTCTCCCAGAAATATTGGAAAAAGATCAGGGGGAAGCCGTCGGGACCTGGTGCCTTGTCACTACCTAGTTGAAAGATAGCCTTTTTAACTTCATCCAAGTTAAAGGGTGCCGAGATGAGATCCGATAAGGCGTCCGCTTGATACAAGTCGGCCCAATCACCAAAAGAGGAAGGCACATCTTCGGCCCACCCGAATAGACGTTTGAAGGAGTGAAAGAAACATGATTTCATTTGAGCTTCGTTTCTAATTAGTCTGCCAGACTCATCTTCAATAAACTGTATCTCATTGCTTCGCTTCCGACCATTGGCAACTGCATGAAAGAAATTTGTGTTATTGTCCCCTTCCTTTAGCCAGTGTTGTTTCGCTCTCGTTTTCCGGAGGATTTCTTCCTCCTGCAGGATAAGTTGAAGTTGTGCTTTAAGGTCTACCCGTTTCTCCCGTACATCCTGTGGCAGTATGTTTCGTTCCTCTAACATATCGATGTTTCTAATTTCCTCTTTAAAACACCTCAACGCATTGGCTATACTGTGAAATTTCGTCTTACACCATTCCTTTATTCTAATCCTGCAGTGTCTCAATTTTGCCATTAAAGTAAGTATAGCAGACCTCCCTCCAGATACTTCATTCCACCAGATAGGTACGTTTTGTGAGAAGTCCTCCCTGGTAAGCCATACTTTCTCAAACCGAAATCGCCGCGGAGTGGGATTGGTTCCAGAGGCCAGAATTAGCGGGGTGTGATCGGAAGTAATTCTAGATAGCGCGGATACCCTACAGTGCGGGAAGGCTTGATCCCACTCCGTCGAAACGAGAAATCTGTCCAGCTTGACTAGGGTTGGTGAACGTTGCATATTAGACCAAGTAAAATTTTGGTTGGAAATGGGCAGGTCAATGGCTTCAAGTTTAGAGATGAGGTCAGAGAACATAAACATCGCTTCTGTACTCCACCGATTTCCGGAGCATTCTGCCTGGTTTCTAGTGAAGTTGAAATCCCCGCATATCGCCCACTTACTGTTGGAGCAAATCGCGCCAAGAGCGAGGAGTTCAAAACAGAACTCTTCTTTCCCATCCCATGTTGGCGGACCATATACATTTGACAGATAAAAACTCGTTCCACCGGTGACATGTTTCAAGTTGAGGGTGAGCGAGTGATCGCACACCAAAACTTCCGTACACTCGAAAAATTTTGAGTTCCAACATGTAATTAAACCGCCAGAGGCTCCAACAACCGGAATAAATTGGCACTTGCCGAAACTCGAACCACAGCAAGAGCGAAGAAAGGAACGAGACGCAGAATCCACTTTAGATTCTTGGATACAGACTACCGAACAAAAGAGTTTAGAGACAGTAGACCTGACACAACGACGCTTACAAGGGTCGTTTAGACCGCGAACATTCCAAGTAATAATATTAAACATAGGAAAAGTGACACACACCCAAAAGTCGGCCCAAACACAACTCGAAACTTGCTCCAGATCAACCCCGCAGCAAAAACTTGTGGAGCTCCTCGGCCTCCACCCCCGTGAGCTTCACACCACAGAGCGCAATTTTCTTTAATACCTTTTTGCAGTTCCGTTGATACAGTACGGATGTCGACTCGGAGAACTCTCCTTCGAGGAGGACCGTTTTCCTCCATTTAGCCCAGTCGAGCGCTGAAACTTGCCTTACCGACGTCACTCTAGCACAAGATCTAGTCGACGCCCTCCGATCGCGCAGGGAAGCCCCCTCCTCGCCGGGTAGAAGGTCGGTAGCGGGGGGAGAAATAAAGTCTTCGTCGACTGACCCGATCGGCGGACTGACGATCGCCATGTCGGACCTCTGGCAAACCCCCCCCACCGTTTGCACCTGGTCCCTGGTAGGGAGGGACCAGTTCCCGAACGTGGTCCGAGCGAGAATTGCCAAAAATTGGCTAAGTCCTGAAAATTGAGCTCTCGGGGACCGGTCTCCCAGGTGAGGACCGGTCTCCTGAGGACCGATCTCCCGGGGAGAGACCGGTTCCCCAACGCGTGCGCCCGAGGGAGGCCCTCGAGGACCGGTCCCAAGTCGGGGAGACCGGTCCCTCTGGGTGAAAAATGCCTAGTAAGGGCAGTGCAATGGATGGAAAGTTGAGGACTAAAATGGATTTTGTTACATTAGAGGGGTATGTAGGCCCCATCTCTCTCTCCCTCAGCCTCTCATTTCCCTCTCTCTCTCTCTAGAAAAGAAAGGAAAAGAGAAGAAGAAGAAGAAAGAGAAGAAGAAGAAAAAGGAGAAGAAGAAGAAGAAAAAGGAGAACAAGATAAGGAAGGCTTGGAGCATCTTCCTCTCGTTCTCTCTTCTCCATTTGTGTAGCTCTTGAGGTAGGCTACTAAACCCTAGCTTTGTAAACTTAGGGTTTTTGGGTTTTATACTTTGGAATGGGTCAAATGGCCCAAGCATACTTCTAAGTAGATCAATCCCATAAATCTAGGGTTTTATTAGAGGTTTGCTATATGTGCAACCTAGGGCTCCAAATGGGGCATTTTGTAAAGTATGAGATTGATCTCATTTGTGGCCTTGTAAACCTAATCGATAGGTGCCCAAACGAGGGGGCGAAGTCGATTTCGCGATTCGTCAAGAGCGCTTGGAGCTATCGGCGAAATACGGTCATTTCGGCACTATCTTGGACCAAGGAAGGCTAAAGCCTTTTCGTAAAGCTCACCGAGGAGCGTTTTTGGGGCCTCTACGTTGATTAAAGGTGGGGGGTGCCATCCCGAAGCTTTCGAACTCCTTTCTATGTCTTAGATTGCATTTAATCTCATCTCTTCATGTTGCATTGTAGGATTGCATAGTAGCTCCATTCCTTATGCTTTCTAAATAATAACCTAGTGTACTTGGAACGCTTGGTGACTTTGATAGGTGAGGATTGGGTCGGAACGTGGATCCTATGATGTGAAAGAAAAGATATGAACCCGATGGGGGTGTTGATGACATAGAAAGTAGTGTTAATGTCAAAGAATAAACGAGTGGCATCCAAACGTTAAATGATGACGAGTGGCATTAATGTAGTGTAAATAACACTAGAGGTTTGAAACCTAGGGATAGGTGGATCCCTTAGAAAATGCCTTGTGGACAAGAACTTAGTAAACCTAAGTAACCTCACATGGAGAGGTTGTTGATAAGTCGATTGAGACATGAACCCTAGTGGTAGGGCATCCTCACTTGAAGAGGATTTGATTAGGTTGTGGACCCTAGCGATAGTGCTTCCTCACTTGGAGAGGATTCGATTGGGTATTGACTCTAGTTGTAGAGCATCCTCTCTTAGAGAGGACTTGATTGAGTTGTTGACCCTAGATGTAGGGCATTCTCATTTGGAGAGGATAGATCTAGCTCACAGTCTGCGTTTGGGATGGTATAGCCATGCAATCCCCACATGGAGAGGATTGTCGTCGGGTACTCCGCAGTGTCGCGCGACTAGGACCACTTGGAGGTCCGGACCACTTGGAGGTCCGGACCACATGGAGGTTCGCAGACGGTTCCGGGCTTGGGTGTACTTGGAGCTCCCTCCCAATTTTGGGATTGAAAGGTGAGTTATAGGCGAGCCCTAGGGCCTCGCCACAGATTGGGTAAATGGAAAGAGTAAAGGTTTAATAATGTCATTGAACATTGCTATTCGAATATGGATCGAATTTGTTAGCATGGTAGCAAACCTTTATTATATGATGCATGCATTCATATTCATGATTATGGGTATAGTAGCATAGTTTTCCTACTATTGCATTTACAATTTTTAGATACATATCTATCTATCTATCTGTTGTTACTTGTGCCCACTTGAACCTAGTAGGGAGATTGGTAGAGTCGGCGGCCGAGCCCACTGGGAACTATGGAAGATAGTTCTCACCCCACTCTATTTCCAGTGGTAGGTACAGGGCTGCCGAGAGAGGACCGCGGCAAGGGCATCGCGCCCGATCAGTGAGACCGTGGTAGTATAGTAGCTTTCCTTTTTGCATTGGTTCACCTAGGTATTGAGAGAGATTCATTGTAGGTGAGGATTTGGAGAGCTATGTATTTTGGAGATGAAAAATGTATTCATTTAAAGAAAATGATGTAAATGAAAATGGTGCAAAACTATTGTAATAGTTAGTAAAGTACTCTCTTTATTTCACATGCTTTATCTTGTGGATCGCTTGCTCTTTGTAGTGTCGGCACTGTTTGTGCCCCTGTGAATGTGTATGTTTAGAATTAAATTTCCTGGGTAAATTCTTGTGCACATTCCTGTTATTGAGCCTTGGGCGGACAGGGGAGGTGCTGTTCGTTCGGCGGTCCGCCGCCGCGGCCGAACCGTGCCAAATTGGTAGTGGTTTCGGGGCAGGGCGTGACAGCTTTTGTGGTATCAAAGCGATAAGAGCAAGTAAAGAGAGAGCCTAGGATGACCTAGGAGACCCTAGGTTGGTAAGCCCTAAGGTTATAGGTGCGTGAGCGGAACGTGAACCTATGGCGATGGCGGAAGTCGATTCGATTGGGTCGAAGTTGGTAATATGTCTCTGGTTGTGATTAGAGACGGATTCAAGTAGTATAAGTTCTTGTCTTGAGGTGGTTGTGTCGGCGGCCGACGACATGATATCAAGAGTCTAGAATGAGTACACTTGTGTGCTTCCGCCCGATTTTGTGGTTGAGTCGTCATGTGTCGTAATTGCGACGAGGTAATTGGTTAAGATGACTTACCAAGTAATTGCGTTTCGGGGATTAATGTCTCCAAGACGCTACACATGTAGAACTGCCCCAGCACCGACTCCTGAAGTGCTCGAGCAGGAGGAACCGAGCGTGATCGATCGATTGCAAGCGCAAGTGACCGCGCTGACCAGTGTGGTGCAGCTCCAGGAGACCCGATTCGATCGGCTCCAGGATCTATTGGAGCGGCAGATCGCAGCAGCGGCTGCGACGGTGAATGAGGGCGGTGGTCCGCCCGCACCCTCGACTCATGTACCCGGAGTGGCAGAGGGTGAGGGCATAGCGGCGGTTCCGATGACGGCACGCCCACCGCCAGCGATCGTACCACAGGTAGCATCGGGATCGGCTACACCCGATGTGTCGGCCGAAGACGTGGAAGGAGAGCGCGCATTGGCGGCTCTTATCAAGTTCAACAAGTTCCATCCGCCAACCTTCGAGGGCGAGAAGGTGGAACCGAAGATGGTCGAGTCTTGGATCGACTCGATAGAAACCCTCTTCGACGACTTGCGTACCTTGGAAAGGGACAAGGTGTATCTCACCACCTATTTCTTAGAAAAGGTGGCGAAAGTTTGGTAGAAGCGAGTCAAACGGGATCGGCTTCTCGGCCTTCTGCCAATGTTGTGGGAGGAATTCAAGCGGGAGATGTTCGCCAACTATTTCCTCGACGCATTGAAGCGGAAGCTCAAGGAGAAGTTCTGCAAGCTAGAGCAAGGATGACCGGGACCGGGCCGAGTGGTTCTTGCGAGGACTTCGGCCGGGAATCTACAAGGCCGTGCAAATACTCAAGCTCATGACCTTTGCGGAGGTCTTCGATCGAGCCCTATGGGCGGAGCACGGAGATGCCCACATTCGGGAGAAGCGTGAGGCTTTGGCCGAGTCCAAGGACAAGGGCAAGAAACGCCAAGGCGGCGGTAGTTCGGGGGGACAAACACGTTACAAGAAACCCCCGAAGTATCCGCGTGCTCAACAGAAGGGCGGTGGAGTGCGGCAATGCATTGTGTGCGGCGGAGACCACCCGGTCTCGCGCTGTGAGCAAGGCCAAGGCAAGTGCTACAAGTGTGGGCAACCGGGGCACTTCATTCGGGACTGCCTGGGAGAAGGAGCCTCACCTGCCCCATCAATTGCATCGGCACCGGCGATTCCGGCTCACTATGGAGGAGCTCCACCAACGGCCGCGTCGACGGGACGCGTGATGACGCCCTCGTCAACCTGAAGTGGCGCGATCGGCCCCAAGCGGACGGGTATTCGCCGCTCAGGTCTAAGCGGAGGAACCTGCGTAAGCGAAGGAGCATCGCCTTGTGGCAAGTATGGTTTTAATTAACGGAGTTCGCTCCAGGGCTTTATTTGATACAGGAGCCACGCATTCATTCATAAGTAGATCATTCGCACGCATGCATGACGTACTCATAGAGGCGAGTGACAAGTGGCGAGTGGAGGGCCCTGGGTCGACGTTTAACACTTACTCTAAGTGTGCGTCGTGTCCAGTACAAGTGGGTGACTGGATCATGCCTATCCGGACACTGGAACTCCAGAAGCTTGAGGCCTATGATATCATTCTGGGCATGGACTGGCTCTCGAAATATCACGCAATGATCGACTGCAAGAGCAGGGTGATCACATTCCATGAGCGAGGACAAGAGGAGTTCGCATATCGGGCTTGTCAAAGCTCGTGCTTCATTGCAACGGTGTCGGCGACGAGAGCAAGGAAGTTAGTTAACAGCGGTTACACGGCATTCTTAGCGACTGTTGTGGAAGTGGAACGAGTAGCTCCAACGTTGGAGGAGCTATCGGTAGTGCGGGAGTTCCCGGATGTATTTCCCACGGAGTTGCCAGGGATACCACCGGATCGGGAGATCGAGTTCTTCATAGACTTGGTTCGCGGTACCGCACCGATCTCGAAGGCTCCATACCGAATGGCGCCGGCGAAATTGGAGTTGAGGAGTCAACTGCAAGACCTCCTCGACAAGCAATTTATCCGGCCAAGTGTATCACTGTGGGGAGCCCCGGTGTTATTTGTGCGAAAGAAGGATGGATCGTTTCAACTCTTCGTGGATTATCGAGAATTGAACAGAGTCACGATCAAGAACAAGTACCCACTACCCCGAATCGATGACTTGTTTGATCAGTTGCAGGGGTCGTGTGTGTACTCAAAAATAGATTTGCAATCCGGCTACCACCAATTGAAGATCAAGCCGGAGGATGTGCAGAAAACTGCGTTTCGTACGCGGTATGAACACTACGAATTCACGGTCATGCCATTTGGGCTCACGAATGCTCCAGCGGCGTTCATGGATTTGATGAACCGTGTCTTCAAGAGGTTTTTGGATCGATTTGTCGTGGTCTTCATAGACGACATATTGGTCTATTCTTGTAGTGACGAGGAACATGCCGAGCATTTGAGAATAGTGCTTCAAGTCCTTCGGGATGAGAAGCTATATGCTAAGCTGAAGAAGTGTGACTTCTGGCTTCGCGAAGTCGCCTTCTTAGGGCATGTGATTTTCGCAGGTGGAGTTTCTGTAGACCCGAGGAAAGTTGAGGCAATCAAGGATTGGCCGCGCTCGACGAATGTCACGGAGGTTCGAAGCTTCGTGGGCTTGGCGGGCTACCATAGGCGGTTTGTGGAAGGTTTTTCCAAAATAGTGATTCCACTTACCCGCTTGACCCAGAAAGGCACCAAGTTCGTGTGGAGCGAAGAGTGCGACCGGAGTTTTAAAGAGTTGAAGCAAAGACTGACTTCAACTCCGGTGCTCGCTCTACCGGTGCAGGGCGAAGACTTCGTAGTCTATAGCGATGCCTCCTATCTTGGATTGGGGTGTGTATTGATGCAAAACGGGAAGGTAATCGCCTACGTATCCCGTCAGCTGAAGAGCTATGAGAAGAACTACCCCATCCATGATTTGGAGCTAGCGGCGGTGATTTTCGCCTTGAAGCTGTGGAGGCACTACTTATATGGTGCCCATTGTGAGATCTATACCGACCACAAGAGCTTGAAGTATCTGTTTACACAGAAGGAGCTCAATATGCGTCAGCGGCGGTGGTTGGAGCTGTTAAAGGATTATGATGTTGATATCCTCTACCACCCTGGGAAGGCAAATGTGGTCACGGATGCACTTAGTAGGAAGTCGGCGAAGAACCTCGCTTTTGATGTTACCCAGCAAACACCCCTGTGGCTGGATATGGAGTGATTGGACCTTGAAGTGGTCGCTCCCGAGGTCCCGACTCAGTTGATGGCACTCATTGTCCAACCGACCTTGTTGGAGGGGATCAAAGATCTGCAACCCGCAGATCCGGAACTCCAAAAGGTGCGGCGAAACATCGAGGAAGGGCATGGCGGCAATTTCAAGATAGACGCCGATGGTGCGCTTCGGTTTCGAAACCGATGGTGTGTGCCGAAAGATGGAGAGCTTCGTGAATTGATTCTGCAAAAAGCACATCGATCTCCATATGCCGATCACCCGGGCAGCACCAAGATATATCAAGGACTAAAAATGCATTATTGGTGGCCGGGAATGAAGAGTGACATTGGACGCTTTGTGGCAAAGTGCCTAACATGCCAACAGGTGAAGGCCGGGCGTCGATTTCCAGCGGGAAAGCTTCAAAGCCTACCAATCCCCGTTTGGAAGTGGGAGGATATATCGATGGACTTCGTGGTCGGCTTGCCTCGCTCAACAGGCGGCCACGATGCAATTTGGGTAATTGTGGACCGATTGACGAAGTCGGCTCACTTCTTGCCGATCCACACCACGTGGTCGGTTGACAAGTTAGTGCAGGTATATCTTGACGAGATAGTGAGATTGCGTGGGGTGCCGAAATCGATCGTGTCGGATCGTGACCCCCGGTTCACTTCACACTTCTGGAAGAGCCTGCAGGAAGTCCTTGGCACACGGCTCGACTTTAGCACCGCATTTCATCCTCAGACCGATGGGCAAACAGAGAGAACTATTCAAACTCTGGAGGACATGTTGCGAGCGTGTGTCATTGACTATAAGGGAAGTTGGTGTGACCACTTACCAATGGCCGAGTTCGCCTACAACAACAGTTATCATGCTAGTGTGTAGATGGCACCGTTCGAGGCTCTCTATGGGCGGACGTGTCGGTCTCCTATACACTGGAGCGATGTAGGTGAGCGTGCTGAGTTCGGCCCCGATGTTCTGCGAGAAGCGGAAGAGAAAGTCCACCTTACTAGCAAGAGATTGCTCACGGTGCAGTCGAGACAGCAAAGCTATGCAAATAAGCGCCGTCGAGATATAGAATTCGCGGTAGGCGACCGCGTATTCTTGAAAGTTTCACCGATACGGGGTGTGAAGCGGTTTGGAGTGCGGGAAAAATTAAGTCCCCGATACATTGGACCATATGAGATATTGGAACGAGTCTGCACGGTGGCTTACCGACTTGCTTTGCCGCCGAAGTTTGCGGATGTACACAATGTGTTCCATGTCTCCAATCTCCGCAAGTATATTCACGACCCCGAGCATGCGATGCTATATGAACCGCCGGAACTTCAAGGAGACTTGAGCTATGAAGAGTTTTCGGTAGGGATTATCGCCCGAGACGTGCGAAAATTGAGGAATCGAGAAATTCCCTATGTAAAGGTCAGGTGGAGCAATCACAAGGATCGCGAAGTCACCTTAGAACTCGAGGATCTGATGAGAAAACACCATCCTCATCTATTTGAGGAAAGAGGTAAGAATTTAAGTTAAAATAAAGAATTGAGTTCGCTTCGAGGACGAAACTCCTTTTAAGGAGGGGAGGATGTAAGGAAGTGAATTCTTGAAATCCGAGGATTGTACTTCATCCAGGATCGACTAACTGTCGAGAGAATACCCTTTGTGGGAGTTGGAAATGTCCAAAACACAAAAAGTGCTTTGGAGTTGAGTCCGCAAGAGCAAATAGGCAAAATCTGGACTCAACAGATTTTTGCTCTTGGGGACCGATCCCTGGAAGGGAGGACTAGTCCCCGTAGCTGATGGTCACGGGGGAGGTCGATGCGACCGGTCCCTGGCTAAGAGGACTGCTCCCCGTGTGCGACACCCGCGAGAGGAAGCCAAAAATTTGCCTTAGTCCTGAAAGTTCCTTTTCGGGAACCGGTCTCTCAGGAAAGACCGGTCTTCCATGGACCGGTCCCTCGGGTGAGGACCGGTTTCCGAACACGAAAAGTCCCCAGGCCGCTTGTCACGACCCACGACCACCCGCCAATTTGGCCGGGTCGTGGCGCCGCCGATAGACCGCCGAACGGACAGAGTTTCCCCTGTACGTCCTAGGCATCGCAATCAATACAATGAACATTACAAGGGTTCCAACCAGGAACAGATACTCAACCATAGATTGCATAAGAAGTATCAAAAACATAAACTACTAAGTTATTATAGCATTCAACTTAGATGCATTTTACAACATAATTTTTTCTTTTACAATCAACCTCCAAATACAATCATAATTATTACAGATTCTTTTACAACTTAAACAAAAGTTTGTTCTTGTCTTTAAACCTCCCAAGCTAGACCACCAACTCGGGTACTGCTATCTCAGTCTCTGGGTAGGACGCTATCTGCAGAACTACGTCCTCGCCTTGCGCCGCCGCGCCGCACACGTGTGTACCTGTACCCCCAAAACAGCAACACGGGGGTGAGACTATTGTCCATAGTCCTCAGTGGGTTTAGCCACCCAAGAGAACAAGCTCAGCCAACAGGTCTAACGAGGCACTGCAACATGTTAGATCAACAATATAC
>NW_017891104.1:20653-25200 GCF_001540865.1 Ananas comosus
TGTCACGTGGCACTTGGTGTCTTTTTCCGACAACATGGCCACTGTCCTTGGGCACATGGCCATGCCGCGTGGCACCTGGCGTCCGCGTCGGACGATGGCTTAATCTCTCAACCTCCCCGATTGACGTTAACATCGTCGGGTTTATTCTGGGTTTGGGAGAGGAGAGAAGTGTCGTTGTTCCTCTAGTGAGAGAGGGAGTAAAAGGGAGAGATGTCTCGAGAGTTTCTCCACCTAAACCTCGTCATCGAATTCCCTAAACTCCGAAAACCTTCGAACCCTCAAAAGGTTGTTCTTCTTGGAACCTATCGTAACACCGATTCCACTCCAAGGAACGTTCTCACCCAGATCCTAAACCAAAATACGGGATCTTGAGTACCAAAACCGAGAAAACGTATACATCTTTGGGAGATCTCAGAACTCTTGTGTACTTTTGGTACCAAAGAGTTTCAGGAGAGTACCACTTGAAGATCCCAAGTATAAACTACGGGATCTTTACCAAGTTTACCAAACCTTTATCCTAATCTCTCGAAGAACCCACCAAGATTCGACCGGTACACGAAATCCTGTCACCGGTACACAGCCTTTTTCCAATCCAAATCCGAGAGTAGCATTTTCTTCGGGTCGCTTGCTGTACCGGTACAGCCATCAACCTGTACCGGTACACAATGCTCCAGAGTGTAATTTTAGCTCGTTTTCGATTCTATTTCGTACCGAACAACGCTAAAACCATTCCAACTCTTTTAGAACTCATTTTTAACCCTTCTAACATGGTTGGGATGTTAAGGGATCGCGTCCAACCAATCCTTTCGAGTACTTTAGTCAATTTGGCTAAAGTACACAATATTTCACCGAGATCTCGGGGGTTACATTCTCCCCCCCATAAAAGAATTTCGTCCGCGAAATTCAAACCACAACTCAACTCGATCTATCGAGTTACCGAGGGTACCATCATACCTTTCCACTCCAATTCCGACCACCGACATTACACGTCAACCATATCATTGGTGCATCGGCCAATCGCGAGTGCTTCAATCTCAATCAAATCCTTGCTCTATCACGAGACGGCACACTTCGGCGCGTCTCAACCTCAACTCTTTTGAGAGCATTATCCACTAACTTCAACTCCAATTCTCACGTGGCTTTTATTAGCTCAAGGCCTTATAAGAGCACTTCGGCTTCTCTTTATTCTTTAATACCATAAGCCACGATCAACGCCACTCTACTCCAGCTGTGGATTTGCACGAACCCTTCGTTCGCAACTCGAGCCTAAGCTCATTCACAGGGTCATTGGTCGCACCGACCATTAGTCTCTATGGGTGTACCAACAGTCACCCACCCTACGTAGGCCTACAAACTAAACTCGTCTCAACGACGCCTAGCGTCTCTCGCTCGCAAGCGTAGACCCAATCATCATTGGGCGACATTCTTATTGGAGAACTCGCACACACTCCAACCAGGAGCTATCAAGACCCCAATCCATATCAAATCCTTGGGTTGGGTCACCACGCACTTGGTGTATCATCAATCTCGCACTCTAACACGTGACACTCCACGTACTCGGGTCTAAGCTCGGATCACCGTCCTAACCAAAACTCTCGCCCTACCGATAGGTACCGGGCCGCTGTCTCTCACAGCTGACTGCGCCTGCCGAATGGGTCCAGGCTCCACAGTCGACAAGTGGTCCAGGCACGGGTCGTCCCCAAGCACTACCCACCAACGTCGTCCTACACGACATGCTCTACAGAGCTACAAGTACCACTATCGGCTCTTAAACACCTTGTGCGAGCCATCAGCCCTACGAGTGATCCATGGCCCGCTTCACACTTAGCCCTGCTAAAGTGCTACTGCCAACTCACTCAACCGGCTGAATCGAAACCGCAACTCACGAGTAACTATACTCGAGCGCTCTACGCCTCTACCGCGTCTAACATGAAATCCAGCATCGGGTAGCTTGCCTATGCACGTCCACTACACTAGCACAACTCGTCCACCTCAACTTCGAGGTATTACCAGGCCAACGGGCCCTCGTCTATCAACTACATGGCTACTCTCACCTCAGTGATTCTACTTTCACCGTCCGCTCTACCGGAACACATTCTCAACTCCCGAGTCTTTCGGGTATCCTCAACATCAAGGCTCGACTCTCACAATTTCCAATCCATTATTTCGAGAGTCACTTACTAGACCATGTTCTCCACGAGCCTCATTCCTTACCGGAGAATCATCACTAGCCATTAGCTAGCACCACTTGGCTTCCTACCTGCACCGGCAGGTGCCACTTCTCACAATGCAAGCATGTACGGGCGTCTACTTACCCGACTATTCGGTCCATACTATGCAATACATAATTAGTAGCAACCGACCAACAATAAATGCATGCTATGCACAAACTTGAGATTAGTAAAAGCACATGCTTTCTCGATTAACTCATACCTGCCACGATGACGTCAGCAGTGGCAGGCTCCGCAATTCGGGTCGCTTATCCATGCCCACTTGGCGCTCGTCGCGAACCCTCTGGTTGCATCGTCCTCAACGGCTGCTCTCCCGACCATGCCGCAGGTGGCACACCTGCAGGCTGTCCCAGAGAGGAATACGTCGTCGCCAGTGCCAAGGTCCGTCCGTCACCACGCGGACACTCGTCCCGCATATGACCCGGCAACCCACACTTGAAGCACTTGCCCTCTCGCTGCTCACACTGCTGTGGGAAATGAGGGCCTCCACAGATAGCACATTTCGCCGAGGACCGAATACGGTATGTCCCCGGAGCTCGGGATCGCGAGTGCGAACTCGTCGATGTCCGTTAGGAACTTGACTGACCACTGGATCCACCTGTCGGTCGTCCTTTCCCCTTTTCCTTGTAACATGCCTCGCGCTCCTCCCGCAGAGATGCCTCGCCTTGTTCTATCCACAAGGCCCGATCCAGGACTTCAGCAAAAGTCTGCAACCTGTGTACAAGCACAGCCTTGTAAAGGCCTGGCCGCAGTCCACGCACAAAGCAGTCAGCCTTGTCCTTGTCATCCCGTACCAAGTTTGGGACACAATGCACGATACGGGAAAACTCCCGCTCGTATTGCCTAACTGAGCGATCTCCTTGCCGCAACTTTTGGAATCTTTCCTTAAGCTTTCGCTTTTCACTGTCGGGGAAATAGGCTGAGAACACCAATCCCCGAAACTCTTCCCAAGTCATAGGAGGGAGACTAGGCGGTCGATCACGCTTGACGCCTTTCCACCACACCTTCGCCGACTGTTTGAGATAATGCGCGGCTAGGTTTACCTTGTCTCGCTCCAACGTGTACAGATCCTCGAAAAGCGTTTCCATGGAATCAATCCACATCTCTACGATCCACGGATCTGTATCCTCACCATCGAAGGTAGGCGGATCAAATTTCTTGAAAGCCATAAGGGCAGCCAAAGCTCGCTCCCTTTCCGCCGCCACCTCTGAACCAATAGAAGTTGGATCACCCAAAGCCGACGGGAATGCCCCCCGCTGCAACTCCCGGCTGTCCTTGACCAGCCGCAACTGGCACAACCACCAGCCGATCCACTGTTTCCTGGAGTCTTTTCATTTGTTCCTCCTGGCGCATAGCAGCCTCCTGCTGCCTCTGCACTACATCAGCTTGTTGCCTCATCACTCCTACGAGTGTGGCCAACTGATCACGAAGCTCTGAGTCTCCGCTAGCGTCGGTTCGCTCGGGAACACCACTTGTCCCCTCCCGCGCCGATCTGGATGAAGATCGCCTACGCGGTGCCATCGTTTCCTGAAACACGGGAACTTGATTAGTTCCCGACCAACTTGGGTCGAACACGAGACCATTAACACCGGCTCAAAAGCCAATCGGGCGAAAGTCATGCAAGGGCGTCTATTCTCATCGCTCGGTTTCATGTTGTGTGCACCCAACATGAACACCCTCGGTTGAGAATCAACAACACCTTGAATCTACCTCCAATATCTGTCTTAGAGGTTTCAACACTTGACCCAATTAATTATCTTTCGCCACAAGTCACAAATTCTCGTCTCTCACGAGTCTTAACCTCTATGGTTTCACTATCCTACGGTCTCCTACCCATTCCCATTCTCTACTTTATGCTCTGATACCATCTTATCTGTCACGACCCGTGACCACCTGCCAATTTGGCCGGGTCGTGGCGCCGCCGACAGACCGCCGAACGGACAGAGTTTCCCCTGTACGTCCTAGGCGTCACAATCAATACAATGAACATTACAAGAGTTCCATCCAGGAACAGATATTCAACCATAGATTGCATAAGGAGTATCAAAAACATAAACTACTAAGTTATTACAGCATTCAACTGAGATGCATTTTACAACATAATTTTTTCTTTTACAATCAACCTCCAAATACAATCATAATTATTACAGATTATTTTACAACTTAAACAAAAGTTTGTTCTTGTCTTTAAACCTCCCAAGCTAGAAGACTAACTCGGGTACTGCAATCTCAGTCTCTAGGTAGGACGCTATCTACAGAACTACGTCCTCCCCTTGCGCCGCCGCGCCGCACACATGTGTACCTGTACCCCCAAAA